>NW_017306893.1:775630-798075 GCF_000935625.1 Nanorana parkeri
CTAAAAAAATTTCAGTGCAGGTCTGATTTTTTTTTTGTGGCTCTTTTTTTTTTTTTCTAAAAGTATGAATTGGAAATAAAGAATGCTGAAATTAATATATGTGGAACAATTAAAGTATATCTAAAGCACAATTTTTATTTCCATTTTGAACAGAGTAGGGAATGGTTAAACTCCATGTCAGTTTTTTTTTTTATTCCTATCCCATAGACACAACAGGCAGTTAGATAAATCCTCAATGCAACCTGGGTACCTATAGTAGGTCAGCACTAAAGATCACCAGCTACCACTAAAGCATTATTTGGGCCAACAGTATATGGCGTCTGATATGATCACCACTAGATGGTACAGATGGCTGCAGCAGCAGACGTTTTACTCAGCATGTATGCACTTCAGGTGCAGCGTGCAGACTCCAAGGTCCCATGAGCTCCAGCCCAGAAAGTCAGATAATTACTAGATAGATACAAGGAGATTGTGTAGAACAGTCAGTGTAAAGAATGCTGAGAATGAAAGTTACACAAAAGCCAATAGACTTTCATTCCAAGGTTTCTTGTAAGTAAGGCATAGTCCACTTAGTTCGGTATCCCACAGTGACACAGTTGCCATCGCTACTCAAGATTATATGACATTGGGTTCACTGGTATTACATTTTAACTCTTTCTATTCCAGATTACGGTATTCGAAAATGAATTAGAGATACATAAACATAGTTCTGGCAAAAATGATTATTCCTAGTAAAATCACCAGTCAGTATAAATTATAATAAAAAGTGACCATTAAAAATTTAAATTAAAATGATGTTTTTAATGTTTAGATGAGATTTCTTGCTTGAAGTGTAGTTCCTGTGTCTGTATATATGTGGGTTGGTAATGCATAGATTCCATGTGATTTGAATCTAAAAGCTCACAGTATTGTCTGGATGATGCAAACAAGATTTTTTTTCTTCTCGGACAGTTACCATTTTTTTAACTAATACACAATTCTTAGATTTATTTTATTTTTTTTGTAGATTTGTTACATACATTTTAGTTCAGGTATCCAGGCAGCATAATAAAGTTGGATACCACATTGCATACAATTGGCAAATTTAATGTGTGCATTTAAGCAACGAATAAAAAGATTTACTAAAGGAGTTAAAAAGATTTACACAATAAATTGGGTGAATATCCAGTCATGCACAGATTAAATAAGATAGATGAATGGATAAATAACATATGATTGGTGCCGTCTGACTTAAGGGGGAATATGAAACAAACCAAACATTCACATGAATCATGGTGCAAGGATGAACAAGTCTTAGAGCACAAAGAGATGTTGTAGGACAGAAATGTACTTATCCTTTTTGCAACTGATCTGACTGTAAAATCCTATTTCTTACAATATTTGGTATCGTATACACAATGTTATATGGGATTAGCAAGCACAGTTCACATATTGAAGCCAAACTGTTACAATATGTACTTTATTCTGATTTTTGCTGCAGAAACTGACCTTTGAAATTTTATGTGCTATGTTGCTTGTATTGCTTTATTGAATAAGGTAGGTTAATGCTTGTAAGAATTGAGTTTAAGTTTGCCTTTTCACGTACTGATACCTTCAAGCAGATGCTTAAGGCCTCTTGCACACAGTGTTTAATCTGCGGCTGGAGATTCCCGTGGCAAGAATCTACATATTCTTGTAGCAGGAATTCCAGGTGTGTCCGCACAGATGAGGCCGCTGTGCCCATTCAAGTTAATGACAGGGTGACAGCGGCCACATCTGTCCATGACAGTCTGCATATAATCGTATATGGTACGATTATCTGCAGTTTAAGAGAGACGTTTATCCCTGGACGCAGAGAGCTTGCGTCCCAGTACAAACATCTCTTGCGATCTGCAGGTAATTATACCATATACGATTATATGCAGACAGTCACAGACCAATGCGGCTACTGTCATCTTGTCATTAACTTGGAAGGGCACAGCGGCCACATCTGTTGATTCTTACCGCAGGACTCTCCAGCCGTAGATGAAAGAATGTGTGCATGAGGCCTTATGGAGATGTACAGAGCTATGTCATTTGGTAACATAAACTACAGAAGTAAAATGATTAAAACAAGAGATTATGGTTAATATAATAAACACAGGAATGATAGTGCCTAATTATTAATAAAGAAAAATATGTTATCTTTCAGAAAATTTGGTAACATAAACTACAGAAGTAAAATGATTAAAACATGGCTGTCTGTCCAGAGATTATGGTTAATATAATAAACACAGGAATGATAGTGCCTAATTATTAATAAAGAAAAATATGTTATCTTTCAGAGAGAGAAGAAAGGTGGGCTGCTGAAGCTGCTGGCTGGAGCCTCTGCAAAAAAGAAGTCCCGTTCTCCCCCATCTATTTCACCAACACATGACCCTCAAGCTATTGTTGAAGGTGTAATACAAGGAGCAGTAGGACTTGAGTTTTCCATGTCCAGCCATGGCAGAGCAGGGTCATGTCCTATTGAAAGTGAAATGCAAGGAGCAATGGGAATGCATCCACTACACAGGAAAACTGGTTCTTTAGATCTCAATTTTTCCATTTCTTCTCCAGTAAGGCAACCAGCTTGTGCAATGTTAGCTGTGCGACCAGAACCGAAATTATCCAGAGAGAGGTAAGGTTTACGCTGAAACCACAAATGTGACTGTGAAATAATTTACTCACTTCATGTCCAGACTATGTGTATGGCAGGAGTCCTGCTTTTAAAATTGCATTGTATCATTACCATTACCAGTATTTATTAGTGCTGTTTATTAGAAAATGAATATTTAAGCATCTGAACAAAGAATACACATTCATTACCCTCTTTAATAGATAAAACCAGATACAGAGACAGCTTTTATTTGTGACCACTTTGACTGTTTTTTACAGAATAACGTGACTTGCAGCTAAACCTTTTGCCTTCTGATCATTAGTATTAATACTTAGATCATAATAGCTTGCTTATTAGCCCTACAAATGGCCAGAATGGAGTAATAGGATTCGGCCTCTATAGACTTCAATAAGGTTTACTGCAAGATTTGCAAATGTCAGCAAGATATGAAAAGCTATGCGCGAACTAGGCACAAGCAGATTTGTTCATCCCTACTTCTGATATAAGCTACCTAATCACCTGCAAGTCAATGGGGTTGATTTACTAACCTTATAAACACACCACGAACATGTATACACCTCTGTAGTGTGTTCCCTCCCAGCATGATCTATGGGTGGAATCTAAACACCTTTGTAGTGTGTACACACCCAGCAGGTGTGTTGTGTAAAGCCAAGCATGAATTGCAAGGTGATGTTGTGTAAATTAGCTCTATGTTGTGTTGCTTGCGTTGATGAATGCAGGAATGTAAATGCATGAGCTAACCATTTTTGTCTAAAGTGTGAAGCAGCATTATATATGCATCATGTGCATGATTTTTCCATATATGGCATTAGTGGAAATATGCTTTTAGAGACTTTTTGGTTGATAAATACGTTTTGCTGTGTAAAAATCACACGCACCTAGTGCGTGCGTGTGTTTAGGTTAGTAAATCACCCCCAATGTATTTGAATGTTAAAACAACACCCTTCCCTCTCTCCTTATTAACTAAGTAAAATTAGAAATAATATATTCAGCCATGCTATGGTTAGTAGCTGCATGAATTATATAAAATAACAGCAAAATCCAAGTTACACTGCAACACTGCATTGATCTCCTTTGTGTTTAAATGCAGCCACTGTTTCTAGTGGTACCAGTAAGGGTCTCTGAATGTTGTAAGAAGCTGGCAAGCAACTATACCTGCTAACATCCTTCTTAAACTGGTTTATTAACTTTATTATACTTTAAGGTAGCTGGTCAAAACTATTTTAAAATATTTAAAAGACAAGTACTTTTCACCTCTTATAGAAAATAATGAAATGTATACTAGAGGCTTTACAAAGAAAATAAATATTTAGTTTATTGCACATATTTAACGCCTAGAAAATCAGTTTGACCTTAAAGGAGAACTATGGGGTCAGTGTTTTTCCCCATAGTTCTCCTTAGGGTAACGGGAGGACACAAACTAGCGTCCTCCCGTTACCCTAAGCTCAGTATACCGCGAGCTACAGCTCGCGGTATACTGAGACGCCGCACCTGCATGAGTGACAGCTGGCTCTGCCTACCTAGAGGCAGATCCAGCTGTGCCCGCCCCCTCCCCTGTCCGTACCGCTAGTCAGCGCTGGCAGATCGGAGCGGGGAGAGGGGAATCCAGCCCCTCCCCCTGTCATGGCAGAGAACCGTGACAGGATCGAGAGGGGAGGGAACCCGGTATGTGTTCCCTCACCTCCCGATCTACTGAGCCGACCTGTGACAGTCTCATTGTCACAGGTAGGCTTAGAACTATGAGGTGAGTGGAAATCACTCATCTCATGGTTCTCCTTTAAATAGTTCTTGGCTTACTTAAAGACTGCACGGTAGAAAATTGAATTTTTTTCCTGCACACAGCAAAGAACCATTTTCTTTTTGCTTTATGGAAATATAAAAAAAAGTGTATTTGGGAAAAATGATTTCACAAGTAATGTGTAAAACCTCTTTGTGAGTTAAAATTAGTACCCTAAGTTAAAATGTGATTTAGTCCTTTGAGCGTCTGGCCATTGATGTGATTTTATGCTGTCAATGTAGAATGATTACTCTTTTCATTCACTTGGAAAGATAGTGCCAGGCCCTAAAATCATCTCGGCTGATTCACATTTACTGCTGTCCTCATATGTATTCATGGCACGTTCACAGTTTCTGGCTAAACTAATAAACCCATCTACCGCACACAATGATTTTCTTAAACTAATTTTACTTTTTATCGCCACAAGCTGACATCTGGAGAGCAGGGGCTTCTGGAGGTGGCAGAGAGTGTGACTGGAGTCCTGGCTTTATTAGAAATAGAAATACTTTTTAATTAACATATCTTCATAACCACATGCAACATGGACAAGAAATTAAATGAACTAAAATTAGTCATTTTGGCATGTTTGTTGTGTAATCGTTAAAGGGTCAGTTTACCCAAATGTGGTACATTAGTTTTAAACCTGGTATACCAAGTCAGCCCTTGTATACCAAGTCAGCCCTTGTATCCAGATACAAGGGCTGACTATATAATATGTCCTAGATACTCCATATTAATGATACATTGGGCCGATCAGGTACCACATCCATGTATCTAAAAAAAACCTTAACCTCCCTGGCGGTATTCCTGAGTCTGGCTCGGGATTAATTTTCAATACGAGGAGCGGTAACCCCGAGCCAGACTCGGGAATGCACAAAGTGACACTTACCTTGTCCCTGACCTGCTTTGGGATGCTAAAATCCTATATAATCATACAGCCAGGGAGGTTAAAGCAATTGTTTGAGCAAGACAGAAAAAAGGTACCAGACATACATAAAACTAGACATTTAAAAAGGTCAATAAAATTTAACATACAGTTCATAATGAAAAATGTATTTGACCTAAGCTTTTCTTTATACCATTGCCTTACACAATATATGCATCAATTAATTAATACTTCCATATGACCTTTGTTAATATAATATACATTACAATAATCAACCATGTTTTTCAGACAGCTTGATCAGCTTCTTCAAGAGAGAATGAGAGAATGGCTGTATCTACTGAAAATATGTTCAAAACATGTACACAGACTTGAGACTGCCAAAAAAAACTCCTGTCAGCAGACAAAGGGGCAATCAAGGACAAGCTAGCTGGTGATTCTCCAATGCAGGGCCATTAACATATATACCCCAAACCGATGCACCAATGCACTCAATGCTGTAATCACAAGAGTCAGTTTGTCAGTGCAAACATGTGACCCTTTTTAAGCCAGGGTGATCCCCATAGGGTAAGTGGATGAAAACGGTCAACTTCTCAATACACGGGTTCAGACATTCTCATGTATAGAGCTGCAAAAATCATCAGTGGAGCTGGTTTATGCTTCTCTCCCTGCTGTTTTCTTTTCCCATGTGAGGTGGACCAGTGGCTATACTGAGTCCACTGGGTAATGTGTCTGAAAGCACCTGTAGAATCCCTTAACTGAATGAATGGTCACAGATTGCATCTGCTGCATGCACTGTTTCGGCTGTGGAGACTTTTCAGTCTCTGTTAACTCTATCTTGTAGAAGCTATATCTTTGATTTCTGCAGCCCTATACATGACAATGTCGGAACCAAGCTGTGTATTGAGAAGTTGATCTTTTTCATCCACTTTTTTTTAGCAGTCTCAAGTTTATATATATTTATTGAACATATTTTCAGTAGATATTCATTCCCTTTATACCATGCACTGAATGTTTGATTAATGTGACATATATCATATTGACAATGGTCATATTGAATTATTAAATATTGATGTCTAAATTGTTTAAAGCAATGGTGCAGGGAAAAGCTTAGGAATGAGGATCACATACATTTTCCATTATGCATTGTACTGCAAAATTTAATTACTTCCTTTTTAAATGTTTAAATCTAGATTCTCCATTAAAAACCCAAAAGGGAGAATGGTACCCCCTCAAAATGGTCGTAGGAGGTATGCAGACCCAGGGGCTCACAAGATCTTACCAGTAGAGCTATATCAGAGACTCAGGTAATAATGCTTTCCAGCAAGTGGAAAAATGTAAATTTGGGTGGACCAACCTGCTCATGGAATCTTTTGATTAAATGATAAAGGTGCCATGTACTACAGGTCGCAGCATTTTATGTTATTGCTCATTGTATCTGAAACCGTATCTCAGTGTTTGTTTTTATGTTGATGGGCAGGTAGATACATTTGTACATTTTATGCAGTTAAAGAACTTTCAGTCCTAATACCATCTTGGTGGGTGTGAGTTGGCAAGAGTTCAATTACTCTTATTTGAATACATAACGCAATATGGCATTGGTATTGGATTAAATGCAATTATTTGTTGGTGATCTTTTATTATTTTTTTAATGTATTTTCTTATTGACACTATGTTAACAATGCTGACAACCAATTCCTTATTTAATCATGCTTGCTGATTACATATATGTTTCATACGTGCAAAAAAAAAATGTGTTAAAAAAGAAAGAACTTTCAGTCCTAAGGGCAAAATAGGAATTTAGAGGAAAACGTGATCTTCTCACCCTAATTGGTGTGCCTATCGGAAGATTCCACCTCTCCTCCTGTTCAGGAAAGTAAATGTTTGGATTTTCCATCATTTTATGTCCCAGAGCAAATGTCAAATAGCATGTAAATTTTCCCAGCAGAGACACTGACAGAGATAAAAGCTTGACACGGGTTTTAACACTTCCATACTCCATCAAAACAAACAAAAGTTTAGGCTTCATATCCCTAAATTATCTGCCATTAATGTTGCTGGTCATAAGCCATGTTGGATGGGCTGCTGCAAGGCAACAATTAACAATATACATTTTTACTTAATGCTCAGTATTTGGCATGCAACTAGCTGTTCTTCTGGGTCTGGGTTCATGTATTTGTCTAGTAAAATATTTTACTAAGATATGTTTGGTGGTATACTTTTTTGATTGCAGGTTATGGCTTGTTACAAAAAAAAAAAATGTAAAGCCTTTGTATGCAATCATAAGGTAAACAACATATGCATGTTAAATAAAAGCAACACGTACAATGAAAGCAACGCACAGTGTGTTACTGAAATGCCACAAAACAGTTATTTACATACTTCACTGGTCTGTTCCATTCAGCGCATTTTACTATCCCATAATCCAACTGTTTTCTGTTATGAAAAAGCACTGATGCAAATTAGAACTGTATTAGGAAACTGTTAACTGTTGAGTGATCCCACCGTTTAACAAAATATGGAACAACAGTTTGAGTTATTGAAAATCAGTATCTACATTTTAGGCAGTAGATGCAGTTACAAGTAAAATAATATTTCCCTGCATATGTCTGATGTTATTAAATGCATTACAACTATAAGCAATATGGTCCGCAGAAATGTGTTTCTCTTTTCTTTTGTTCACATTTTAAGATAAAAAGACAAATTTAAAAAATGCTCAATATGCCTTTCAGGACACATTCACACTATAGCGGTGACCTGCATGTCTCTGCAGAAGAAAACCAGAAGTCACTGCTAGGGAACATAAAACAGAGACATGCTGCATTTTTCTGCAGCATGCCCCCGCAAGATGCCACTGCAGGGCAGCCAATTGCACTGGGACCTGGATGGAGTGTACACATACCAATAAAGTAAAAAAAGAAATGGATGTAAGCAGTGCAAAATACAATGCACACTGCCAGTGCTATCACAACATACTAGCTGGTCTGCTAAAATGCTTAATTTTAGCAGAAGGGTTAGTGGGAACAGGCCCTTATTCAATTGCGCTGGGACCTGGATGGAGTGTACACATACCAATAAAGTTTTTTAAAAAATGGATGTAAGCAGTGCAAAATACAATGCACACTGCCAGTGCTATCACAACATACCAGCTGGTCTGCTAAAATGCTTCATTTTAGCAGACGGGCTAGTGGGAACAGGCCCTTATTCTAATAACTAGTATTCTGCACTACATCCAGTAATAGCTGGTCTCTTCAGCGGCTTGGGTGAAATGCAGAGGGAGGGCAGTTGATATCACGAACTCCAGATTGTCCACTCATAGAATAGATTGTATCCGCTGAAAAAATATAAGGTGTTCTCTGAATGGCGGCAGTGCAAAGCAAGGGACTCCCTGTACTCAGTGTGCAGTGGGGAAGCCACTGAAGCTGCAGCCAGAAGAGACCAGCGCTGACTGTAGTGCAGATTACCACAGTGAATTTTTACAATCCCCAGCAGTCCTCTTGATTACAGATACTGTATGTATAGTTATATTGAGTCAAGTTGCACCAATGGAAGTATCTGCTTTAAAATTCATCAAGCTGCCACACTATTTAAGGTAATTTTAGCCACTTGCGGACTGGCGACTTTATATATATATATATTGCCAGTCCAAAGCCCTATTGTTCTTGGAGGACGTACCTTTACATCCTCCTTGAATCTCCTGTGTGCATGCATCATTAGACAGCGGAGAGCATCAGCTTCAGGCAAAGAGCTGATCAGACTGCCTTTGTGCCTTGTGATCTCTGTGATTTGTAATCTCAGCGATTACATGGCAATGTTTACTAGACATGTGCACTGCCAAAAAATTTGTTTAGTTTATTTGATTCGGAACGAAACGAATCGCACATGTCTAATGTTTACTTAATGAACAGTTTGTAAGAATTGTACCAAATAGACTGTTGCAGTATGTCAGGAATCAGGTTACCCTTTTCATTCTTCCAGACCCTAAAGAGAGAATCAGATTAGTGCTATGGGACAGCACAATACACAAACATAATGTACACTTCTTAAATCTTCAGAAGACAGCCCACATAATTAACTGAAATGCATTATACCATACACATAGGGCATGCTGCCTCTTAAGAAAAGAAAAATACATATAGACTATATTATGTAGTGTACCTGTTTTGTTAAAATATCCAAGTATCCATCTATGTGGTTTTTGAACAAATGACTACTGTGTGTTTCAGATATCGAGTAGTTGTGCCCTATCCACCTCAAAGTGAAGCAGAAATTGAGCTGAAAGAAGGAGACATTGTTTTTGTTCACAAGAAGCGGGAAGATGGCTGGTATAAAGGCACATTACAGAGAAATGGAAGGACAGGGCTTTTTCCTGGAAGCTTTGTAGAAAGTTTCTGAACCCTTCAAGAATTTTTTTTATATTGAAAAGCATCCAGTAACGTTCTGACTAATTATGTGGAAAATAGTGGATTATGATGTCCATGGCACAAAAGAATAAGCACAAGACATCAATATATAAGGAAGCCTAATAGCTATGAGTTGTAATTTTGACTTCCAAAGATACCCTTGGACCCTCAGCCTAAAACAAAAAGAAGATATTGAGTTTGATGTCCTTCATTGAAAAATGGTTGATTTGAACATTCAGTGATCTATTGGAGTAGTGCCTTCCACTTGGAACCACAATTTGAGAAGATGCACATTTTAATCTTGTTTGATCATTGTGATGTATAGAATATAAATGAAATTACTTTAAAATGAATGTTTTATTATATGCTAACTTATTTGTATACACTGCAGTGTTCTTATTACTTGCCTATGCAAGAGAGATAAGCAACTTAGATGGGCCATATTGATATTAATCACCCTCTTGATGTAGTGGAAAACATGAAGTGACCAACAACTGGTTTTATCCACAGTTACTCTATAGTAGGAATATATGCACAATAAAGGGCACAAGTTTGAAATGTTATTAGCGAACAAAAAAAAGATATTTTAACAATCTGTGGTTTGAATAAGATTGTTAAAATGTATGTTTACATTTTGCTTTAAAATGTTCCTTTTTGAACATTTATGGCTACTTTGAAGCTATTGTATTACATTTTAAATTTTCTTCTTAGTTTTCATTTTTTTGCTGAGAAATGTTTACACATATAGAAATGTCCATTTTCTTTACCCACAGTGCATCAGAAAAGACACACAAATTACCATATGGGAAAAAGCACAATAGTGGGGTTAAAGGACAAATGCACTTTTAGTACAGTTGTCCTTCAAGTAAACCCCCCTTCCTGCTAACTACAGCCCACTTGGTAAAATACTTAGCTTTCACCCTGCTCCTCTGATCTGTAAGATCCTGTCTTGGCAAGGAAACTGTCCTAGTTGGATCCTCTTCCTACAGAGTGCCATGGCCTCATTCATTCCTATAAATGAGCCGTACTCATGGTGGCCTCTAGCATCCACAGGAAGAGGACCTGGTGGAGACATATTTCTTTCAGTTGTGTGGCACTGGGCAGAACCGCACAATCTTGTAGGTGAGGGGATGAAGATATTTTACAGGCAGGCTGCAGTCTGAGGGTTTACCTAAAGGATGACTATACTAAAAGTACAGTTGTCCTTTAACAGATCAAGGTGTTATATAAATATCAAAACTTTAATACGGTACTTCAACCTGGCTAGGAAAATATTTAAAATATTAGTAACTGTTGGTAGTTTTTGATCTTTATTAAAATCTTCCATATTTCAGATTCATATATTTATCTAAATATTATTTGTTTACGAAGCTGGTTATCTGGAATAAGTTCTTTTATATACCCGAAAAAGAAAAAGTGTGCTAGTAAAAAGAACACTGCACGTCCCTATATGGAAAATATTTATGTACAGATTGTAAAGTTGTGGGGAGTATTGTCCTTGTCATTTGCCAGTATGGATTCTGAAGTGGTGTTACAAATATTGGATACCTGGCTATATAGGTCTACATTCATTCAATGCCAATATATAATAATGACCAGCAAAAAACGTAGGCTCCTAGGGAAATGTTATTGCAATAATTTTAAAAGGCCTGATCATTAGCAGAAAATAAAAGATTATTTTGGAGCAGTGAGATTCATTAAAGCTATCCTTATATAGGGAAATGTTTCAATGAAAATGACAAGCGGTAAGAGATCTGCCTGTGAATGGCTGGATTGTTACACTGTTGTTATTTCCCTTATTAATCCAACACTTGGCAAAGTAAACATTTCCCTTTCTGTAGAACAAAAGTTATAATTGCTGAATACTCTGATTTTCCAGCATATTTGATAATGTTTTGTGCAATAACAACCTCTTCCATGTCTCACAATTTCTTTTTAAACCCTTTGTAGTTGATTTATTAAAGGCACATTGGTTGTTCACATTGCAAGGAAATTTGCAGTTTGTAAGGGCATTTTCCCTTAGCTTGGTGAAAGAATACCTAATCATATGCAAGGAAAATAAAGAACATTATTTTTGCTTGCACATTGTTGGATGATAGAAGTCAGCAGAGCTTCACCTTGTTCACTAAAATAAAGGAGAATTCCCTTGCAAAGTGAAGAGCCTATTTTCCTTTAGTAGATTAACACCTATGTGTCCAGACAAGTGATGCTAGAATTGGTCAAAGGACTTGCAATGCAGGGCTGGCCTAAAAGCAGAAAATATGGGCCTTCAATTTGTACCTTCAATTTTGAGCCAAATGACACGTAAAAGTAGAGTCAAAGTAATGTAAAAGGGTAGGTGCACTGAAATATGACTTCCCAGATTTGGGTTCAGTCACCGTATTAGTTCTCAAATCCTGCAGGAATCCTAGATTCACCATTCTCTATAGCACAAGTGTTTACAAAGTGAAGAAGTCAAATTTACCAGCACTCAGTTGTTTTAGAAAGCACAAGAACTAAATTAAAACCTGCTGGTTATCGCATTAAAAGCACATATACTTTTATTCTTTTTTTTCTATCTGCTCTGCAGCTTACCTCAGTAAGCTTGGTACTCTGATTAGTTAAAGTCACTTTACTGAGGACTGGCATGTCCTAATAAAGGTAGTTAGTACCATTAATAGTAATAGTCTAGAGGAATTATCTTTCCAAAATTATTTACAAGTGGTTGAAATGAGACTGCTGCTTTTATTATGATTTTAGAAGCAGGTTTTACCTTTTATATATTTTGCAAACCACTATAACTGAGTGTTTGGGAATTAAAGCACTTTAAACCGGGCACAAGAGGTACGTAATTATTTAAACCACCAAATCAGTTTATACGGTTTAAATTTAGAATAATAACTGTTTAACAAATGTACTTTCAGCTCAGCCTCATTATTTGGGTACATGGTTAACTTGCACAGAAATGAGGGGTATTTTACTACTTTAAAAGGGCACTGTTTCTTGTGATGTGTTATTCTTTCAAGTCTAGGATATTAATAGTGAATGCCATAAAAGAATGAAATGTCACATTCAATGATTTCTCCATTTTATTTGTTTTAAGTTGTTTGCAGAGCTTTAATATGTCAAAGTAAATGTGGTGTGGAAGTGTCGTTCCCTTAGTGTCCCTTTTGAAGTTCACTGTTCACTTACAATGCATGGAAATAATTCTAGCAATCCATTTTCAAAGGATAGCCATAATGTTTTTAGACCATAAGTGTTACTTGTGGATTGGAGGTTTGCACTTAACATACAACAGTATTTAGACAGAAGCCCAATGCCATGTTGTTTGAACAGAACAACATTGTTATAACTGTGGTGCAATCAATATGGAAAACATTTTGAGAATTGAGTTTTCTTTTCAGCTAAAAATTATCCCCCTACAAATTAACCCTGGCAATATAATACATCTGTATATAATTAAATTATATGGCTATGATGTACCTAATCATGTAAATGCATTTTCATTTATTAATCTGTAGCAACTGACATTGTAAAGTTCTTGCCAAAGTCCTTTATCGTCTGAATGCATAATTTAGGGGCATGCAGTAACTGTTGCCCTGTCTTAAACAGGAAAGTGCCTTGGCATATGACCTTGACATTCTGCACATAAATAGACATGAGTAGATAACACATCATTCAATTCTGCACCCAAAAGCTACTGGATTGGAACGACATGCAGTATTTTTAAGGTATTGTACTACATTTTATAATGTGCCAAACCTGTAGCATTTAGAAGCACCTTCCTATCACACGAAACCCTCCTGTCCATTCCCTTTTTTGCAGTTGATGTACAAAGCTGTCTAGCCAAGACATTCATAAAGGGTTTGTGAACTGGAATATCTGACTGGAGGTAAGAACATCAGTCATATAACCTACTAATAGAAAAAGGGTCTGTTATTTTTCTTCCCCAACCATGGCTATAATGCAAGGCTGAGCATCAATCATATATGGTATAGTAAGATACACACTATAAGCGATTACTCCTATTTGAAGACCTCTGAGTGCCTACTTAACTTTTGCTAGATATATACACTGCCAGGGGTAGCCACCACACCCTATGCCCAGGTGCTCATCCACAAAAATATCCATACAAATCCAGTAGATATAGAGGCACTCATGGGTGTTGGAGTGGAAATAAGTTCAGCCTGGTTCACATATGGGTGGCCCGGGTCCACGCGGTTCCCAGTCAGACCAATTGATTTCTATGAGGTCATATCCGCGAGGCAAAAAAGCTCATGCACTTTTTTTGTGCGACGAGCGACCCACATTTTTTGCGACCACATTTTTGCGCGATTGCACCGTGGAAACGTGGCCTAAAAACACGCGGATTGCTAGCCACGATTGGGGTGCCATTAGAAATTAATGGTGAAGCAAGTGCGGTTTGCGTCTGTGCACGATTCCGCAATCACGCACAAAACCGCACAGATCGCCATGCGACCTCAGATCACTCAGATGTGAACCACGCCTCAAAGCATCAGCATTTCATTGTCAACATTTTGGTGGAGCTCAGTCCATCATCTTGACAAAGATGGACTGAACTCTGTCAAAATGTTGACAATAAAATGCTGATGCTTTGGGGGTGATTTACTAACCTAAACACACACACACACCAGGTGTGTGTGATTTTCACACAGCAAAACGTATTTATCAACCAAAAAGTCTCTAAAAGCATATTTCCACTAATGCCATATATGGAAAAATCATGCACATGATGCATATATAATGCTGCTTCACAGTTTAGACAAAAATGGTTAGCTCATGCATTTACATTCCTGCATTCATCAACGCAAGCAACATAACATAGAGCTAATTTACACCACATTACCTTGCAATTCATTGCAGGGCTTTGCACAACACACCTGCTGGGTGTGTACACACTACAAAGGTGTTTCGATTCCTCCCATAGATCATGCTGGGAGGGAACACACTACAGAGGTGTATACACGTTCGTGGTGTGTTTAAAAGGTTAGTAAATCAACCCCTTTGACTTATCTCTGCCTCAAGACTTGTGAGTGCCTCTATACCTACTTTGTATATGTTTATATAATAACATTTACTAAACCAAATATAAGCTCCCAAAAGGAAATAAAATTGCAATAAAAACAGTTTGCAATGAAGACAGTGAAGCTAAATATTACCTAAATAAAATACACTTGCCAAAGCAGAAAAATTCAAGTATGAAAACGTGCTGTTTGTTGCAGATGATAAATCATTTTACAATGTTCTCAGTATTGAACATCTAGTGCTTAATTGTAACTTAATGTATAACCATTGACATCTGTAGAACATTCAAGTTACAACATTTTAGTCAGCATTGTTATTTTAAGTACACAAGGTATGGTAATGGCACAACCAGGTGTTCATGTAAAAAGGAAGGCCTTGTGAACTCTTAGTTGCACTTCAGAATAAAGCCCCTTAAAAAGACTGCTGAATTTTCCTCATCTTGAACTTAAATATACTTAGAGACTTTGGACAGAGATGCACAGTGATCTCACTGCCATAGGCTGCACATAGCCAGGTAATGTCTGCAGTTGCCACTTTTAACCTGACATGTGCCAGCCATAGGTTTTAATGGACAATCTCCAAAGTGTCTCCAGAGATGGTACGTTATACACTATAGAAAGAAGTGCAAAAGCAGGTTAAGAACACTGCCTGGCCATGTTCAGTCTTTGCCATTGAATGCTCTGTGAGTATTGCTATTGAATACACATCTGTATCAATCCATTCACCTCAGGGCTAGAATTGTACTCTGAGCTCTGGGGAGGGGGGGGGGGAAAAAATCTTAACCCTTGCATTGAGGCTACCCCCACACTGCAAGGGTTAGGTGCTCATTTTGTCCAGGGAGCTAACATAACAAGAGTTATACTCACCTGAACCACGTTCCTGGCTGGCTCCTAGACTGCTCCCTGCTGCCTGTCTCTTCCTCCTCTCCAGCTATGGTATCTACCTCGGCGTCCTCAAATCCAAAACACTGTAAACATGCACAAAGAGAGAGAGCAGCAGTGACCAGTTTTTATGACAGGTAGCTCCTGCACAGAGGCAAGGGGGTTGATTTACTAACCTTATAAACACACCACGAGCAGCAATGTGTTCCCTCCCAGCATGATCTATGGGTGGAATCTAAACACCTTTGTAGTGTGTACACACCCAGCAGGTGTGTTGTGCAAAGCCCTGCCCTGAATTGCAAGGTGATGTTGTGTAAATTAGCTCTACATTGTGTTGCTTGCATTAATGAATGCAGGAATGTAAATGCGTGAGCTAACCATTTTTGTCTAAACTGTGAAGCAGCATTATATATGCATCATGTGCATGATTTTTCCATATATGGCATTAGTGGAAATATGCTTATAGAGACTTTTTGGTTGATAAATAGGTTTTGCTGTGTAAAAATCACACGCACCTGGTGCGTGCGTGTGTTTAGGTTAGTAAATCACCCCCAAAGTATCACACTGGATTAATGCACAGATTTAAAAGAAATACATAAAACAAACAGTGTTAAAGGAGAACTATGGGGTGACATTTTTTTCCCATAGTTCTCTTTTGGGTCATGTGAGGACATATAGTATGTCCTCACTTGACCCAAAACTCAGCATATAGCGGGCTATTGCCCACTACATGCTGAGAGCACCGCAGCTGGGCCAGATCCAGACAATACTGTTGAGATCCACCCAGCTGGCTAATTGACAGCTGCCTCTCTAGCTGGCTCGGCCAGTCAGCGCTGGAGGATCGGAGAGAAGGGAGGAATCCCTCCGGGGAGCGGGGAGCAACAGTCACTACTCTCTCCAGGGACATGTTCGAGAAGTGAGCAGATCGGCGGTATGTTTTTGCTCACTTCCCGATCAATAGAGCTGACCTGTGACAGTTTCAATGTCACACGTCGGCTCTAACTATGGGGATGAGTGTAATTCCACCCCTGTAAGTAAGAATACACTTGCCTCTTGTATTTAGACAATATTTACTTATCCCAGAGTTCAGCTTTCAACAGTAATTCACCCACAAGTGATATTTCACTATAGATTGTAGACAGGTGGTCCAGTCACAATAGAAAAAGAATTCCCTTAAGCAGCAAAGAAATCCCAACAAATGGAGTTTGTCTAATGAATAGATAACAATTATATAAATCGTAGTAAATTGTAATGATTGTAGAAAAATACCAAACTAGAAACACACTGCACAAACATTTAAAATCTTAAAATAACTGCAGCTTCCCTACAACAGCTTAATAGGCAGATATATCAGGTGGTGGTTATTTGATAATCCACGGTGGGTGGCGAGTAGTTACTTGTATGTGAGTCAGGTTTAGAAGGGTAAATCAGATACAAATGTAGCCCTGTATATAGAAGTTACTCACTTTCAATTTGTTGTTTAGAATGTAGCGATTCAAACTGAGTCCCGTGCTGGATTAGTTGGTTTCTTATTTGACAATCAAGATGTATCCGTTTGGTGATATCCCATCACATTGATCGTTTCATTTTGTCAGGGAGAAAAAATCTCTTCCACAAGGGTATCCGGATCCTCACCTACAATGAAGCCAATTATATATTTCGTATATGACGCCAGGGAGTGTCTCCCATACGTGTGGCCGCACAGTGAGTAGAGTATGAGATATCTCCCGGATCTCCCGTATATGTGCTGGTTGTCAAGTCCCGGCTCCAGTTTGCAGCTATCGTATAACCGGCGGACCCAGCTCAATCCACTCAGCAATATGCTGATTAGCATCCAGATACTGGCTTCAAATGCTAATGTATCATCTCAGTAAATCCAGCTCAGTCCACTCAACAGAGTGCCGTCCCGCCAAACCGCAGGTTTTAAATTGTTTTCAAGATCTCAACAGGTAGATCCGAAGCTGTGAGGGAAGCGGAAACCACGCTGTCCCTAATGCATTTCTCCCCAGCAAGTGGGGCTTCTTCAGAGGGGCGTGTATTTTCTGTTGTACAGAGGTGGTTTATATAATTCCTTAATTTTGGAGTAATTGAGTAATTTCTTCAAAGATAAAGCTGTGTCGGTTTGAGAGCGGCTGTTTGCACTGGCCCTTCAAGCAATTTAATTGGGACAAGTATGTGTCCAAGCCAATTCTCCCCATACTGGCCTTTTTCGTTAGATGCATGCATTTGTAAACCAAAAACATATAAAGCATATATAAATACCGCGATCCCATAAGGGTCATGTGAGGACATATAGTATGTCCTCACTTGACCCAAAACTCAGCATATAGCGGGCTATTGCCCACTACATGCTGAGAGCACCGCAGCTGGGCCAGATCCAAACAATACTGTTGAGATCCACCCAGCTGGCTAATTGACAGCTGCCTCTCTAGCTGGCTCGGCCAGTCAGCGCTGGAGGATCGGAGAGAAGGGAGGAATCCCTCCGGGGAGCGGGGAGCAACAGTCACTACTCTCTCCAGGGACATGTTCGAGAAGTGAGCAGATCGGCGGTATGTTTTTGCTCACTTCCCGATCAATAGAGCTGACCTGTGACAGTTTCAATGTCACACGTCGGCTCTAACTATGGGGATGAGTGTAATTCCACCCCTGTAAGTAAGAATACACTTGCCTCTTGTATTTAGACAATATTTACTTATCCCAGAGTTCAGCTTTCAACAGTAATTCACCCACAAGTGATATTTCACTATAGATTGTAGACAGGTGGTCCAGTCACAATAGAAAAAGAATTCCCTTAAGCAGCAAAGAAATCCCAACAAATGGAGCTTGTCTAATGAATAGATAACAATTATATAAATCGTAGTAAATTGTAATGATTGTAGAAAAATACCAAACTAGAAACACACTGCACAAACATTTAAAATCTTAAAATAACTGCAGCTTCCCTACAACAGCTTAATAGGCAGATATATCAGGTGGTGGTTATTTGATAATCCACGGTGGGTGGCGAGTAGTTACTTGTATGTGAGTCAGGTTTAGAAGGGTAAATCAGATACAAATGTAGCCCTGTATATAGAAGTTACTCACTTTCAATTTGTTGTTTAGAATGTAGCGATTCAAACTGAGTCCCGTGCTGGATTAGTTGGTTTCTTATTTGACAATCAAGATGTATCCGTTTGGTGATATCCCATCACATTGATCGTTTCATTTTGTCAGGGAGAAAAAATCTCTTCCACAAGGGTATCCGGATCCTCACCTACAATGAAGCCGATTATATATTTCGTATATGACGCCAGGGAGTGTCTCCCATACGTGTGGCCGCACAGTGCAATCAGAGTAGGAGATATCTCCCGGATCTCCCGTATATGTGCTGGTTGTCAAGTCCCGGCTCCAGTTTGCAGCTATCGTATAACCGGCGGACCCAGCTCAATCCACTCAGCAATATGCTGATTAGCATCCAGATACTGGCTTCAAATGCTAATGTATCATCTCAGTAAATCCAGCTCAGTCCACTCAACAGAGTGCCGTCCCGCCAAACCGCAGGTTTTAAATTGTTTTCAAGATCTCAACAGGTAGATCCGAAGCTGTGAGGGAAGCGGAAACCACGCTGTCCCTAATGCATTTCTCCCCAGCAAGTGGGGCTTCTTCAGAGGGGCGTGTATTTTCTGTTGTACAGAGGTGGTTTATATAATTCCTTAATTTTGGAGTAATTGAGTAATTTATTCAAAGATAAAGCTGTGTCGGTTTGAGAGCGGCTGTTTGCACTGGCCCTTCAAGCAATTTAATTGGGACAAGTATGTGTCCAAGCCAATTCTCCCCATACTGGCCTTTTTCGTTAGATGCATGCATTTGTAAACCAAAAACATATAAAGCATATATAAATACCGCGATCCCATATATTTTTTTGTTATGAAAATTATATAATTTCACAAATACTGCTGTCTCTTTGTAATGACAATATATGGCAAAAAGTCGATTGGACCTCAGTTTTATCAATAAATACATACATTTGTAAATCAAAAGACAATGCCATGCATATACAAATAAACACCGCAGTCTAATGTATTTTTTGTTCTAACAAAATATAATAGCTAAAATACCGCAGTCCTATATGTAATAGCACAATATGGCATATAGTCAGTCGAACAAACTGGCCTTTTTCGTTAGATGCATGCATTTGTAAACCAAAAACATATAAAGCATATATAAATACCGCGATCCCATACATTTTTTTGTTATGAAAATTATATAATTTCACAAATACCGCTGTCGATGACAATACCGATGACAATATATGGCAAAAAGTCGATTGGACCTCAGTTTTATCAATAAATACATACATTTGTAAATCAAAAGACAATGCCATGCATATACAAATAAACACCGCAGTCTAATGTATTTTTTGTTCTAACAAAATATAATAGCTAAAATACCGCAGTCCTATATGTAATAGCACAATATGGCATATAGTCAGTCGAACAACATTTTTGTTAGCTGTCCAACTGAGCATAGGCCCCAGTAAACGTAAGTATTAAGCATGCAAACAGGCATGTAAATCCAAAACAGACATGTAAATCCAAAACCTTTCCACCCTTGTCTCAAAATAGGAATATTTGGAATTTCGTTAAGAGAGTCAGTGAGGATATTATGGTGGGTTTACCTACCAGAATTAAGGAGGACAATCTGACTCCGTCACATAGAAAGGCTCTCGAGGAATTAAAAGAAAATAGGAATATAGTGATAAAACCAGCAGACAAGGGTGGAAATGTGGTCATTATGACCAAGGAATACTTGAGCGAGATGGTAATGAAGATCCTGAACAACACCACTTGGTGCCAGCCTATTGAAGCAACCAAGTTAGGTACTTTTCAATCGGATCTGGATAAGATATTGGAGGAAGCCCTCGATCTGGATCTCATTGAAAAGGGTAAAAAAAAAACCCTTTCCCAGAGTTCAAGTTCTTTATGCACTCCCCAAGATCCACAAATAGTTGGAGGCCGATTGTTTCTGGCTGTGGGTCACTTACCGAAAATATAAGCTCTTATGTGGATCACTTCCTCAGACCCCATGTGGAATCCCTGGCCTCATATGACAGAGATACCCCACACTTGATCTCTCTCGTTCAGGATCTGGAGGTTCCGCCTGATACACTAATGGTGGGTCTGGATGTTGAGGCCCTATATTCCTCGATACCACACTCCAAAGGGCTGGAAATGGTGGATAGATTTCTAGCCACTTTGGGAATTACAGAAAGTGGACATAACAATTTCCTGTTACAACTACTGGAATTCGTTCTAACACATAATGCCTTCCTTTTCAATAACAAATATTACTTACAAAAACAGGGCACCGCGATGGGGACCAAGTGCGCACCCTCCTATGCCAACTTATACTTGGGTGGATGGGAACAGGACGTATGGGCCAGGGATGACCTCTCTATGTACTTGTGCCATATACTGTCATGGCACAGGTACATAGACGATATGCTAATGTTATGGACGGGAGGAGGTGACCTACTATTGGATTTCGTTGATATTTTGAATTTTAATACACAAAACATAAAGTTTACAATGACTGTGGACCAGAAGAGATTGCCCTTCCTGGACATATTGATTTTCAAGGACGATAGAGGGATACTGTACACTAGTCTATATAGGAAGGACACTGCTGGCAATGCCATTTTGGAGGCCAGCAGTGCCCACCCTCTGACTTTAAAGAACAGCATCCCTTATAGCCAGTATTTAAGGGTCAGACGGAATTGCACCACTGATGCAGACTTTGAAAGGGAAGCCCAGAATCTTAGGATAAGGTTGAGAGCAAGAGGTTACTCTTGCTCTCAAAATCCAAAACAGGATTTAGGACAAATAGAAACAAAAATACATCAAAAAATAACTTAAAAGATGACCCACTGGTTAGATTAATCCTGACCTATAACAACCAGTATAATGAAATATCTAGGATCCTTGGTAGACATTGGCATTGTCTGACCAAGGATGCAAGGATATCTAAATTCCTTCGCAACAAACCCACCATTACTTACCGTCGCTGTCCATCACTAAAATATAAACTTACCAGCAGTGAATATGATAGTAATAGAGGAAAACGCTGTAAATACTGTCAAGGCTGGACCAGTGATAAGTGTCTAACGGGATCACAGCTGCGGAACTGATGGGGGTTTGTTGAATAAGGAAGGTCAGTGAGCGGCTCCCAATTACATTAACTGCTATAGGGAGACCGCACTCATCATATACTTCCTGTTACTGGGGTGAGAATTAAGCTAAGATGATATATGGGTAGTACCCCCTACCCCACGCTCATATGTGGCAAGCTGTACATGCGCGGTACCAGCGTGCGGAGTATCAAATGGGGAGGCAAGCAGTATGAGTAGCTAAGGGTTAACCTCTAGTGAACAAAACGGATGCATACATCGGATATGTAGGCAGTTTTATCTGTAGGTAGAAAGCATGTAGCATATATATGGATAGCTCAAATAATCTCCAATATCAGACTTATTGCACCACTATGCAGCGTTATCAGCAGGTAGCAAGCATGTAGGGAATATATGCATAGCTCAAATAAACTCCAATATCAGACTTAATGCACCCCTATGCAGTTTTAGAGAAAGTCTCAGTCCTACGTCTCTTAGCAGGTATAGTTAACTGAAGGAGAGGGAATCCGGATCAGCTGGGGATGCTTAGTGGGTGTGCGTGTGAGACTGCAACACATAGGCAGCATGCAAGCAAGCACTAATACATGTAGCAGGTTAGGCAAGATTTACAATGACTTCCAGAATACTTGCGGTTGTGTGCTCTGAATAGTTCTGGGCTCACAGCGGGGTAGCAGT
>NW_017306893.1:798350-824421 GCF_000935625.1 Nanorana parkeri
TTATTGCACCACTATGCAGCGTTATCAGCAGGTAGCAAGCATGTAGGGAATATATGCATAGCTCAAATAAACTCCAATATCAGACTTAATGCACCCCTATGCAGTTTTAGAGAAAGTCTCAGTCCTACGTCTCTTAGCAGGTATAGTTAACTGAAGGAGAGGGAATCCGGATCAGCTGGGGATGCTTAGTGGGTGTGCGTGTGAGACTGCAACACATAGGCAGCATGCAAGCAAGCACTAATACATGTAGCAGGTTAGGCAAGATTTACAATGACTTCCAGAATACTTGCGGTTGTGTGCTCTGAATAGTTCTGGGCTCACAGCGGGGTAGCAGTATCGATACGTCAGGTATTGGCTCTGGGCAGCGATCTGCTTTCAGTATCCAAGGACAGCCTGTGGGTTCTCTGTTCGTCACCCGACTCTCCACAACGAGAGAACGCCGAGTGACGAACCAGCTGACCCTTTACCCTGGTAGCCGCGCCCCGTGGGAGGAGCCGCCGTGACGTCACGCACGAGACGACCCTTCGCTGGAGCGCGGAGACACGCCGGGTAAGTCTGTGACAAATACCAGGGGACATTGCAGTGCCAGAGGTGCAAATTTTGTCGATACATTCAAACAGGAGCAGAAATAACCACCCCCAGAGGAAAAAAGATAAAAACCCATCATTATGCAAATTGCGAGACAAAATGGGTGGTTTATCTAATGCTCTGTAAATGTGACATGTTTTATGTTGGCAAGACCAAAAGAATGCTCAAAAACAGAATCTCAGATCACCTTGCGGATTTGGCTGCGTGTGACCTGAGATCACCGGTAGTAAGGCATTTCGTCAATGTACACAACGGAAAGATCGACAAAATTCGCTTCTTTGTCCTGGACAGGGTTCATAAGCAAAAACATGGTGGGGATTGGGACAAACACCTACTGCAAAAGGAATACAGGTGGATTTATCAAACGGAGTCCCATGAGGCGCCTGGGATAAATGACATGGTGAATTTCAGTTGCTTTTTATGAATGGGTCACTACCTAAACATAATGCTTTTCGAGATGTTTATCCCCATACTTGAGCCCCTGTTTGCATGCTTAATACTTACGTTTACTGGGGCCCTTACTCAGTTGGACAGCTAACAAAAATGTTGTTCGACTGACTATATGCCATATTGTGCTATTACATATAGGACTGCGGTATTTTAGCTATTATATTTTGTTAGAACAAAAAATACATTAGACTGCGGTGTTTATTTGTATATGCATGGCATTGTCTTTTGATTTACAAATGTATGTATTTATTGATAAAACTGAGGTCCAATCGACTTTTTGCCATATATTGTCATCGGTATTGTCATCGACAGCGGTATTTGTGAAATTATATAATTTTCATAACAAAAAAATGTATGGGATCGCGGTATATATATATGCTTTATATGTTTTTGGTTTACAAAGGCATGCATCTAATGAAAAAGGCCAGTATGGGGAGTATTGGCTTGGACACATACTTGTCGCAATTAAATTGCTTGAAGGGCCAGCCCAAACAGCGGCTCTCAAACCGACCAGCTTTATCTTTGAATAAATTACTCAATTACTCCTAGTTAAGGAATTATATAAACCACCTCTGTACAACGGAAAATACACGCCCCTCTGAAGGAGCCTTACTTGCTGGGGGGAAACGCGTTAGGGACAGCGTGGTTTCCACTTCCCTCACAGCTTCGGATCTACCTGTTGAGATCATGAAAACAATTTAAAACCTGCGGTTGGCGGGACGGCACTCTGTTGAGTCGACTGAGCTGGATTTACCGAGATGATACCTTAGCATTTGAAGCCAGTATCTGGATGCTAATCAGCATATTGCTGAGTGGATTGAGCTAGGTCCACCGGTATACGATAGCTGCAAACTGGAGCCGGAACTTGGATGACAACACGCACATATCCGGGAGATATCTCCTACTCAGATTGCACTCCCTGGCATCATATACGAAAGAAATAATCGGCTTTGTTGTAGGTGAGGATCCGTATACCCTTGTGGAAGAGATTTTTTCTCACTGACAAAATGAAACGATCAAATGAATGGGATATCACCAAACGGATACATCTTGATTGTCAGATAAGAAACCAACTAATCCAGCACGGGACTCAGTTTGAATCGCTACATTCTAAACAACAAATTGAAAGTGAGTAACTTCTATATACAGGGCTACATTTGTATCTGATTTACCCTTCTAAACCTGACTCACATACAAGTAACTACTCGCCACCCACCGTGGATTATCAAATAACCACCACCTGATATATCTGCCTATTAAGCTGTTGTAGGGAAGCTGCAGTTATTTTAAGATTTTAAATGTTTGTGCAGTGTGTTTCTAGTTTGGTATTTTTCTACAATCATTACAATTTACTACGATTTATATAATTGTTATCTATTCATTAGACAAACTCCATTTGTTGGGATTTCTTTGCTGCTTAAGGGAATTCTTTTTCTATTGTGACTGGACCACCTGTCTACAATCTATAGTGAAATATCACTTGTGGGTGAATTACTGTTGAAAGCTGAACTCTGGGATAAGTAAATATTGTCTAAATACAAGAGGCAAGTGTATTGGGATTTCTTTGCTGCTTAAGGGAATTATTTTTCTATAATGTTTTTGAAACCCAGGAGCTGAATATATTTCTTAAACCATTTATTCCACTCCTCTCCTTTGTGTGTAGAATAGTCCAGTCACAAACTATATTCTGAATGCATTCTTTTACAACCATACAGCCATACCCAAACCAGATGAAGTGGTCCTACTCTTTCTGATCCCTTTTTCCATAATTTTCACACAAGGTGAATACTGAATAGTGGCAACACTAGCATGTAGACATAGCTGGTAAATGAAGTGCAAAATGTCATGCTCCCAAATTCCATGGAGATATAAAACATGTACTGGCCTTGTTATATGTACGGTTTTATATATTTTAAAATAAATGAACCATATATCAGTAGTAGTTCCACTGGTCATATTAACACATAAAGGTTTGGCCAGGTATAGGAAGTTTTCTATGTAGACATATTTGTCAATGTTATGAACAACACTGATATAGACGTTGTTATTCTCACTAACAAATACATATATTTAGATGTGTGCTGGCTAACCACAATCCTGGCACAAGAGTTGAGCTATCTGCAACCCTCTAATATGGATTACTAATCACTTTGACAGCCCCAACATATTGGCACTACTGCTTCCTCAGAAGCTTGTGTCTGCTAGTGTGATTGGGTACCCATTATTGTATGTAGTCAATACCTCCCACTGTCTTAGAACAAACTCTTTTTATAGTGTTCAGTAATACTAATGATTGGCAGCAATTTCTACTATTTAATGAATGGGAGACATTTAAAGTTGTCACGCTTCACACTGAATGAGAAAACTGCTAGCATGTCAGAAGTGGTAAGTGTGTAATTAACGTTGATTGCCATACCTGAAAAAAGAAAATTAAATATACAATAGACTCTGATTTTAATCCAAGGGTTGGAACAAAGCAGCCAATAATCCATAGACTCTGCTGTGCGCTAAAACTTTAAGGTGCTTAAACTGTAATCAAAGCATAAGCACATGAGCAGCATGCATACCATAGAAACGGAATATATAATCTTACAGAAGTATGGACTTTTTCAAAAATTGAATTCAACACATGAAGTTTTAGTTGTAGATAACTGAAACTGCCTGAACAGAAACCTGCACCACCCCATGCAGCCAATGTATCTGTTTCGTGAAGAATGAATCTGATTTGTTGCTATAGGAATTTCAGATAGTTCTTTTAGTCACCTTCATTGATTCCGTGATAAGGGCAAACTGTTTTCCAGGGTTATTTTTGGTTTGAAACAAGGACAGATAACTTGTGAACCAGAGCAAGGCATCATATAATCACAGCATGTTCTAGAAAGTGACAACATAAATCCTTGACAATTGTTATAAGCCACCCACGCTTGCTCAGTTTATGATGCACTGCAAAAGATTTCTTGATCATCATTTACTGTATTGTAGATACCATTACCTTAATATACAGAGTTTGTGAAATCAGCATTTGCCTTTTTCTTGTGCCCAGAGCTGATTTTGTTTTATGAAACACTTAATATACAGAATACTGTAATACATTAATATGTAGAGCTGGCACTGAATGAAAATGCATAGTTGTAGCTAAGAACTGTTACTTCCTGAGACGTAGTTTGTCATCAACCTAGAAACATAAGGTGAGTGTCCGAAGGATCCATTGCATTCAGTGAAAACCCAAGATCATGATGTACCTACTGTAGCTCTCCAGAGACATCCATAATCTCCTTAATATTTACAGTTGGCAAGACATGTCAGGATTCTAAATGCTGGATGTGTTTTTGCTGTCTTCTAACCTCATTCTCGCTGACTGTAGTGAATGAGATTAAATGCCCTCAGAAGTGGATGGAATGGCTCCAAACTAACTGTAGGTTTCAAATATATATCACCAAACCTACAATTGATATGTACAGTGAAAACAGCTTTCAGTGTATATTAACAGCATTATAAGCACTGCATGCATTGTAGCCAAAGCTGGTTTATTTTAGATTTTCAGGGTTTCAGAAAATGGAACTGTGCTAGTGTAGCTGTAGCTGCTCAATTCCTGCATTGCTTAATCTGGCCATGCACTAGTAGAATTTTGTTTAAAAAAAATTGTTTTCAGAGCATTCATTCAGTTTTGTAATACATAATGGGGTCAAATCGATGATCATTTTTGAATGTAGTGGGCGAAGGAGCAGGATGCAAATGCTTTCTCAAACAAATTAAATTCTAACAGTGAATGGGGTGTTCGTTAGAAAAACAACATTCATTCCAAAATTGAATGTTAAGATTAAACAAAATTTCTAATGACATTAGTCAAGTCTCTGATGGCATTATTGAATGTTCTGATGAGATTTTTCTCAGACACATTTATACCACAATCTTCAAGTGTATGGCCAGCTTTTCCAAAGAATGTGCTTCCAGAGGGACTGGATTTACAGGGTGACACTTTTAGAGGTGACTTGTCAGGGTATATGGCTTCCATATGTGTTTGCAAATGTATATACCTCTGTTTTATTGAACTGTTAAAATAGGTTGTAATTGTACCCCCTTAGTTGACTAGCAGAGTTGAATGTTAGGGAATTTTGGTTTGTGCATTGTGTGAACTCAATGCACAATACAAAATTCCCTAACATTCAACTAAAGAAGCCATATACCCTGACAAGTCACCTCTAAAAGTGTCACCCTGTGAATCCATTGGATATTATATAAACTCAGAGCATGGGTTACTGTACTTCAAAGAGGATAAGTTAACTTCCAGGAAACCTTTATTAATTGCTATACATGTCCCTTTGCTGGTGTCCCACAGATTAGTAGGATGACACTTTACTGAGGTGACTTGGAAAGCCATCAGGCTTCAGACAAAACATTTGTATGTTTGCATCTGTGGCTTCAATTTTCTTTCATTATTGCCTTTTTGATTAGCAGGGGGTCAATGTCATGGTATTTTGAAGCATGACCTGCAATTTTAGACTGCATCCACCCTTTTCACTCAACACAGAAGCATCTTCAGTTTAAAAAGACACACCAATGACCCAGTGATGGACTAAATAAAATGGGGTACTAGTCGCAGCTTTTCCCCTACATCACTTCAATTGACATTGATAAGGATTGCAATGGGCACAGAGAAGCAGTTCTGTACTGGCCTAGTCATTCCCTATCAGACACCAACTGCTTTCAAGTACATCCTCAGTTATGAAGTGAGAGGAGGTGCACAGCTTTGACCAATTGTGCTATCCCCCTGGCTTACTGGAAGAGCATGATGGTTGTAGCTGGGCTCCCTGAACATCCACATGGCTCTATGCTGCTGCCTAGGGTGCCTTGTGACATAGACCTCATAGTGTCATGCATGCCATCTAGACAGTAAATACCTGTTAAATATTTATTTCAAAAGAGATCTTTGTGATCCCCCCCCCAAAAAAAAATTAATGTGTTAAAACAAAACACCAAGTAACTCACTTAAGAAACCACTTGTCATATTGGCCAGTCATTTGTGATACATATTTCTTGCCTGGAGTTCTGCTTTAATCATTGTGTAGTCAATCGGCTGCATTTAACCTTCATACATCAATCTTATGTGACATTTATTTGAGCCTAACAAAAATGTGAACCAGTATAAATGATAATGGATAGTAAAAGATCATTTTTAAATTGTTACTTTTATAGATTACAGGTGAAACTCGAATAATTTGAATATCGTGCAAAAGTTCATTTATTTCACTAATGCAACTTAAAAGGTGAAACTAATATATGAGATAGACTCATTACATGCAAAGCAAGATAGTTCAAGCCGTGATTTGTCACATAATCATCACAATTATGACAAATCACGGCTTGAACTATCTTGCTTTGCATGTAATGAGTCTATCTCATATATTAGTTTCACCTTTTAAGTTGCATTAGTGAAATAAATGAACTTTTGCACGATATTCTAATTATTCGAGTTTCACCTGTATATAGACTGTTAAAACTTCCAAGTAACAAACAAAAAAAAGAAGTAAAATGCAAATGAACAAAGAGGAGCAAAACAATTAATTATGGACTTGCAATGCATGTAACTAATTGGGGCAGACTGTCAAAAGCTGTGCGGTGCTTCAGTATTAATTCTGTTCATTATTCTTCCCTCTGACATCAGAACCCAACTCTGCTCGGTTTATGAATCCAACTGTTTATATATGTAGTGTGTAAAAATCTCTTGAAATTGGTATGGAAATACAAATGACATTGGTTACTCACTCAAACAGACAACAACATTAAATGCTCTTCCATTCCCAGGTTGTACAGTTCTTTATAATTGGTTTAATATCTGCTACCACATTTTTATTTCAGTGTGCATGTTCCAGGGTTAGTAATAAGACTTTGTTCGGATACAGTCTATACATGCCATGTGTTGGCATGGTTCAGATGCTTCTTACGTTTCAGATGCTTTGTGAATGCAATATTCTCACTCCCTTTACCACAATGATACAGTTCTATCACATTTTTATTTGTATATGCATGTTCCACAGCTAGTAGCAAAACTTTGTTGGGGTAGACACAGGGCACTTGTAGGCACATATAATTAGTTCAACCTTACATTTTATCAAATGAATAGTTAAAGTGACACTAAACTGAGGAGTTAAATCTTAAAAATGCATTCAAAAACCTGAACTATTAACAAAAGTGTAGCATATTTCTGTATCACTCAGCTGTAGATCCTCAAATCATCTCTGAATTGGTGCTGCCACTGTCCTGCCTTTTGAAGAGTGGATACTCTTTTTCCCCATAGTCCCTGTGTGTGTTGTGAAGTAGCCACCACTCCAAGCTCGCTCCAATGATGGATTATAATCTCGTGTTTAGTTTACTAATTTGCATTGAGATTGCAGTCCATCACGGGAGCGAGCTTGGAGAGGTGGCTACTTTACAACACACACAGGGACCATGGGGAACAAAAGTAGTCACCCTCCAGAAGGAAGGACAGTGTCCGCATGAATTAAGAGATGATTTGAGGATCTACAGCTGATATGCACATAAGATACATTTTTGTAAAAAGTTAAGGTACTTGAATGCATTTTTAAGATTTAACTCCTGAGTTTAGTATTGTTTTAACCACAGGGAATCGTTCACTACTCTGGATATATAGTTCAGGATCTGCTCGTAGTAAAATGTTGGTGGACAATGGGCACACGAGTACTGTATACTGTATGCCATGTGCTGCAGGACAGCAGACATGTTTTCATATTTCCAGTTAAAAAAAAAACCCTGTATGCATTTCTTCATATGATGCCTAATCTATATGTATTAAGTTATACTTTATTCACAACTGTAGCTTTTCTTACAATGCATCTTGCTTTAGTCATATTATATTTTGTGTTTTTCAGCCAAGTTTAACCTCTTGCCGTCCGCCCGTAGTAGAAAAACGGACGGACGGCACTGCTGCATCTTGCGGGCACGCACGAGCAGAAAAGACCCGACAATGCACACACCCGGTACCGGGTGTCACACATATAGGCGATCAGCGGGTCCATAGCCCGCCGATCGAAAGCTGTACTCTAGACAGTCATATTATATTTTGTGTTTTTCAGCCAAGTTTAAAGCTGTACTCTAAACAAGCAACTAAGTCCCAGGAAAAAAAAGAGATTTTTGAACTGTCCTACCTGCCAAAAGATCTGTCATTCTTTTTAGCTAGGTTTGTGTTCCTGACACAACTCTTAGACAGCACAGCCATGTCCTTTAATGCCACTGCAGTTGTTACAGGGCACACCATAACCTACTGATTGAAAAGAAAGGAGTTTTCTAAGTCCAGGCATACAGGAGAATACAGGAAGCTGATGTAAAGACAAATTCAGGTAATTATACAGGCTGCATCATCTTATCAGATTATAATGTTTTCACAAACACCCAAAATACTGAGATATTTCTATGAGTAGTCCATTGGCTACTCTCTCAGTCTCTGTACTGAGAGAGTAGCCAATGTCAGAGCATTAATAGGTCATCAATGACAGAGCATGCTAACAAGCATAATTACATCGTAATAAAATAAACAAAAACAATCTTAATTATAGGTAACATTTATGTTTTCAGTAAAAACACCTTTTTAAAGTTGAACTCCAGACAGATATAAAATACACAAATGAATGCAGCTCTGTATTACTAAAGCCGTAATTTTGTTTAAATGCAAGCAGTATAAGTACCTGAATTTGACTTGGTATCAGCATCTTGCAGCCCCCTACAGCAAAGCTCAGACTGGAGGAGGGAAAATCGGCACAAGAAGATACATAGTTGTGCTGTACTGCAAGGATCATGCTGATAGGAGGAAAGAATAGAGTGACAGATGTGCTCACCAGTCTGCTGCTTCTCCTTTCATCGTCCAGTCACACGGTGGGGGGTGGGGAGAAGATCTGTAAGTTTTACTGAACTCCAGCCGAGAAAAATTAGGTCTCCTTCCATGCCTCACTGGGGGAAGGAAAAGCAGCACAAGAAGATAATTTCTTGTGCTGTACTGCAAGGATTATGCTGATGGGAGAAGAGATTAGAGAGACAGTGAGGTGCGCTCAGCAGTGTGCTGCTTCTCCTTGCACAGTAAAGTCACCAGGTGTGGAGAGGTCTCTAAGTGTTAGTGAAGTCCAGCAGAGTAAAATCAGGTCTGCTCCCCAGCCAGGTATGGCTGTGTAAATCTCAGAACTGGATGGACAAAAATACAAATCCTTCGACATGTAAAACTGATCCATTATATGTATTTGATCTGCGTATTTTGCTGGAGTTCAGCTTTAAATAAAATACCTAGAAAAACAATGTAGATTCTTCAAAACTTGATATGGGATCCTGGCCACAGATCCAGTAATAATGCTACCAGCTAGAATTAGTATTTAGTCAACAAACTGTGAAATCAGACTCATTTGTAAGAATATGATTTTGTTGTTGCATGTTGTGTTCACGCTGACCCCCTACCACAGCCAGATACTCTGAATAATCATATTCACGTCATGCCCTTGTTGCTAAATTCAATTCTTTAGAAATCCATTTTCTACTCTTTGTAATCAGCGTAGATCATTTACATAAGAGGCTATAGCTGACTTCCCTGCTTTCCATTTTACGAAACAATGTAAAACATGTTGTGAAGTGTTAAATGTTCAAATTCATTTGTGCCAATAATAAAAGCAGTGACGGTTTTAATATGGTGCATCTTGTAATGATTTCTATTCTTTGTGGTCCTATGGAGGCTTGTGAAGAGTATCCTGGCAGGCTCATTTTTGTACAAAGCAGAATCTGATGTGCTGGAAACTGTGTATGAGTCTTTGTATTTTGCACAAATCTGAAATGTTTCTACTAAGTATGAATGTTAACAATGTATATGGAAAATACCAGCTTCCATCTGGTTATTGTTGAATCATGAGAGTGTGTTTTGTTCTTCAATAAAACAAAGTATTACAATGTTTCCACATGACGTATTATCTTGATTTACTACAGTCACTTAAGAAAGACATCAAGTGTTGTCAAGTAATTCAGGTAAATATAAGTATATTATAATAGGTTTGCAGTGCTACAAAAATGGCGAATGTTTGTGATTTATACACTCATCTACCATATGATGTAGCCTCAATGTCTTACTGCAGTAATCTCCATTTTCATTAGTGCCTGGATGTATAATATTTAATGAGAACATTGTTTTCTATTCTGTAATATATTTTCTTTAGCTCAATGAAAGCGGAGTAGCGCGAGATTAGATAACTAGGCACAGAGCAGCATGCAAAATGTAGTACCTCATAAGATCCATCCGTTTATTGATGTGGATGTTTTACATTGATGAAGGATGAAAATAGATTTGTTGCCACGAGTTACTGCACATTGCACATCATAGCTGCTTATTCCCTGTCCTTTAGTATAAGGCTGGGTTCACACCTAGGCGTATCGAATATGCGCGCTTCCGAAGGCTACTTGGCTGTATCCCAATGGAAACGCGTGACAAAAACGCCCCAAAGAAGCTCCTGTACTTCTTTGGGCGTAGGGCGTTTTGTAGCCTGTAATACGCCCAGGTGTGAACCATACCCATAGGAAACAATGGTATTTCGGTGTTTGAGCGTTTTGCAGAGCGTTCGAACGCGCTACAAAACACCAAGGTGTGAACCAGGCCGAAGACTGAAATTGGGGGGGATCTACTGTGGGTGTTAGCACTTTTAACTGTAAAATATGCACATGCAGAATTTGTGGCTATGTGCTGCTAGGGCCAACTGGGTTATACATTGGTCACACAATGCATTATTTTCCTAAACTGAAGCCAAAACATAAAAAAATTGATAAAGTAAGGGAGGATTGTATCCCCTGTTATCCTTCTTTTACCAACTGTGTCCCATTGAGGAGATTTCCCTTTGCTTTCTGTCTGGTAGCCACAGTAGGAGAATCTCTTGAAAGAGAGGAAAATCACTGATGGTTAGCAGGTTTACCAGAACTAGTGTGCCCATAGGAAGATTTACCATCTATTCCTGTTCAGATGACAACCCAACATTTCAGATGTTATTTTACTATCACTCTCAGTGATAACACTCACTAGGACAAATAGAGAGGGTGAATCTGCCTGATGGGGACACAGACAGCACTCTATTCAGAACTAGAAAAAAACATTTTTAACACAAGTTCATAAGGAATTACTCCTAAAAGGATAGGTTCTCTTTTGATTTGGAAAGGCTCACAGATCAGATGAACATGTAGTTGTAGGTGCTGTAGCCTACACCAGGCCAGGTGTCTTTTCATTATCCTGGCAACTAGCAGACTGTCTGTGTTCACTGGATCTCCTACCTTCCTGTAGGTATACCCAACTACTGCACAATCCACCCAAAACAGTAAAACACCACCCAGCCAAGCAATAGAGTGCAATGCTTAGAGCTGCATGCTTGGTACATACATTGTGATCAGAAGTCTATATTTGGGAAAATGTCTTTGATGTGTGGGGAAGGGGTGTCAGAGCTTTCTTAGTAAAAAGTGCACGTCCCTCATGGTTATCACATTTTAGGTTCCAGTACTAAGTAACATCACAAAGGATTATTTAAGCTCCAAATGTATCTAAACCCAAACCCAAAAATGTTATATATTGCAGCTTAGCAGTCCGTAGATGTGGTAACTGCATTCGTTTTCTATTTTTTCAGATTTTTTTTTCCTTTTTTTTCACCTGGTGGTTTGGCTAGTAACACACATTCTTTCATAGAATGTCTCCACTCTATAGAGGAGCCGTTGAGCCACCCTTGGACATCAGCACTGTCAATCTTTGGTGAGGATAGATTTAGATAAACATGAATAGCAAATTAAATCTAAACCCCAGATAAAAAATTTTAAAGGAGAACTACTAGTTTTGGTCTAGGGAGAAAAGTAACAGAGTTATATTCACTCGGCCCTCCAAGCCGGGTGGCTGGCACAGAGCTCCCTCCTGTCTGTTTCCTCCTCTGCTGCGCTGAGGTGTGTCTCTCGGCGTTCTCACGTCCTATGCACAGTGTATATGACATGATGACTCAAGGATCCTTGGACTGCTGCAGCAGAGGGATAAAAGGCTGGAAGGACCAGTCCAAGAGAAAGCTGGCTCACAGATTGGGTGAGTATAACTTTGTTATTTTCCTCTCTAGACCAAAACGAACAGTTAGTGTGGGGGTAGCCCCACTGCAAGAGTTAATACAAATTTTGCCGAGAGTTCTTCTTTAAGCAGTTGCAGTAACAGATTTTTCATATAAATGAATACAAGCTGACCATTGCAAGCACCCCTGTCAGTATCAGATGCTTTGTTTCAATCCCCTACCTACCACTTGTGCTGAACAGTTTGGTCTCTTAATGCAAGCTAAAAAATAACAGATTTTCTGGACAGATCATCAGGTTAAAAAAAAAAGCTCAATAAAAAGAAAACTAATGCAGTCACTGCATTTAAGGATTGGTAAGCTGCAATATATTCCATTTCTGCTTCTGGGTTTAGATATGCTTTAGCACATTTCCAGGGTACATTTCTCATTTAAAGAGTAACTTCACTTTTGCTGAGAAAAAACTCAATCTGAGCAATCAATGTATTTTACAAGGACTTTACCAGACTTTGTTGCAGATTTCTACTTGTTTCTGTTCTGAAAAAATAGCTGTGTTTCACCATGTCCTTGTCCAAACTGATCCCAGAATGGGAGGGTCTGGGTCCATTATAATCAGCAATGTTTCTATATTTTATTTCATAAGAAACTGATAAGAGATGGAGTTGTATTTTTGTTGCACTTTGACAAAAAATGGTGTTAGTTTTACTGCACTGCATATAACCATACACTAGACTTCTGCATACTAAAATATTTTCTTTTGCTGAGCAGTTTATTATATAATGCAGGGCTGCAATAGATCCAGTGTGTAATTCTGACCTCTAAAATGGTCATTTTTTTTGCTATAAACCATCCTTGCAGAGGCCCCGTTCTCCCCTTCTTGACTTGCAGTAAGAACATGTGCAGAAATATGCTTTGGATTTCAAATTTGGTAAAGAGGAACTTAGCAGGGAAATCTATTGAAGTCTATGAGATGCAAATTCTGTTAGTAGTCGAGTTTGCTATGGATGGAACAGCAGCTAAAAGTGACTGCTGCCCTTAAATCAAATAAATGCCAAAAAAAAACAATAATAGGAGAAAATTGCAGCAATTGGGATGAATGCCCAAAGAGCTAGCAATCAGAATTAAAGTACCATTTCCTAACTAAAACTAATCAGTATGTCAGCTTCCCATATTCTTTCCCTTCAGCAGCTTAAAAAAACTGACACTATGGCTGCCCTAAACCCCTTCCCCCACTTCCCTGTTTTATTTAAAAGCCCCCTTACTGGCCTTTTAAACCTGCTGTCCATGGTTTAAAGCCCAAGCAGTGAGTTCAGGCCACAAAAATGTGGTTTCAACTTAAATTCATAGTCATGGTGAATGTGAACCCCATCCTTTCTCAGCTGCATATCCTACAGACAGGCGTATCTGCCACAAGGCAAACAAGGTATTTGCCTTGAGCTGCACTTTGCAAGGGGGCGGCAAAAAACGCCACCCCCAAACCAGTGAGGCAGAGCCTTACCTGCCATTACCAGGATCTGCACCAATGCTGGTATCGGTGCTGATACTGGGCATTTTCAGAAGCATTTCAGTGCACCTGAGATGCCACACAGCCATCTGAGAGCCTGCACAGCCCACCTAAGATGCCATAAAGCCACCTAAGAGCCAGCATAGCCCACCTGAGACCCTGGAGACATCAGGCCGCCACCCTGGAGCTGGAACTTGTAGTCCTCTATAGCTGGTGGTATTCTGCATTGCTAAATACACAACCTGTCAGAAGTTGGAAACAGCGTGCGCAGTGTATCCAGCAAATGACAGGTTACGCAAAATGTTTTAAACAGAAAGGGATGGGGCAAATTTAAATTGGGGGGGGGGGGCGAGTTTAGTCTTGCCTAGGGCAGCACAAAACCAAAATACACCACTGCCTACAGATATCATATTTATTACCATTGGTAGTTCGAGTAAATGTGTTATTCTTTTTGGTTACAGCATTGCTATAGCTGGAGACAGCTACTAAAAGCATGTTTAGAGGTAGGAAAATTGTTTACCCATACATCCAGTTTCTTTATGCAATAAGCTGTTTTATCTTCCCTGTAAGTAGCAGTTGAAGTTGGCTGCTGTTACTTTCTTTATTTTTTAGCTTTGTGCCAGCAGTGGTTTGCTGTGAAACAACTTTTCCATTGCAAGGATATTCTTTAAGCCTGTTTCTATATTGTTTGCTTCACAGACAACGTGCATATTTATGGGATGAAATTGCTTAATGTTCCTGTAAATGTGCTCGGTCTCAGCAGGAGGGGGGTCAGCATTAATGCTTCAAATAAATCGTACCCAGGACATAAAGTCTCTCAGCCAGAAAATGTTCTCTCTCTGCTTCCTGCAGAGCACTTTCCTGAAACACATTTTGTCAGGTTTTTTTCACGGAATATTTGAAGCCATTTTTATAAAATGTATGAATTATCACATCAGAGAGATGCACACACTTGTTGAAAGGAGATAATTAAATGTCCAGGATAGTAAATAAACATGTTAATAGATTGTATGGTAGCCACGGGGGTTGTAGAATGAGCTGAACTGCTGAAATTGGTTATCATTCAACAAATAGAATGTAGAGGGAAATACACCTCCCCGAGCACCGGTAACCAAAAACAACTCAGACACAAACGTATTGTCTTAGCTGTTATAGGAAAAGCCAAATATTATTTAATGACTTCAGTTTTGAATATTGCAATGATTTGGTCATCAACAATTAGGCCAGAATGTTCTATGTTGTTTAGGGGTGAGTGTAAGCATTTGAAAACTAACTTCATACACATGTCTATGCTGCCATCGTACTGCCTCTAAGATCCTACTGGATATGTATTGTCCCTGGGTTTGATAAACCTCCCATAGACAGCCCAATTGTCAAGTGATTAAATGTAAAATAACAGAGTTGAACTCTTGGCATAACATTTATTTACAAATATGGCCCTTCGCTCAGCTTGTTTTGTCTAAGAGGTGATACTAACCTTTCTCCACAATCCTGCAGCAGCCAGTGCTCTGATCTTCTTCACTCCCCTCCCATAGTGTGCATGGGCACTCTGTTGTCATCAGGTACAATGCAGGACTAGCATTGGTTGCTGGTTCTGCATTTTACGTGATGATGTTGGTGAGAGGGGCAGCAACACAACCAGTCAGAGTTTGGCAAGAAGAGTGACTTTGTTGTACCGGTCATGCAGGAATGGAATAAGCTGTTTTACATCATCCCTTGACAAAACAAGTGCTATATATAAAATTTTTATATCATGTATTAGCTCTGGGAGGGGTGTCAACATTTTTATAATTTTTAACTGCCTGGAGTTTGGCTCACTTTGGATATCTTTGTGCAGCTGAGAGGAGGCCTGAAACAAGAACATGTACTTCTTAGAAAATAATTGAAGTTATTAAAACATACTTGTCTCCTTGGGTTAATGCATGCATTAGTGGCAAATGTTCAGTATCATTAGGTGAAGACATAAGAGTTTGAAACTAAAATGTGCTGCACTAAAATTAAAATAAAAAAAGCACAATAAAATAATTATTTATTGCTTAAGATAGTAAAGACTACAGCAGTAGACATAAGTAAATAAAGGCTGGTTTTAATCAAATCCTCTCTTAATGGCCCTTTGCTCAGTTTTCTGTCACATGCTATGTCCCATTAAGCAAGGTTTTCTGAGGTGGTGTTTTTCCCTTTTCAGTAATCCAAATAAAAAAATATAAAAGCAAGCAAAAATCCTAGAATATGCATATTTTCAATTGAAATAGCAGGGCAGTCGGATCTTTGTTCAGAACCAAAATGAATCAGTAACCAGAAAGACATGTGGATCAAGTAAAAGCCAATGGCACCAGCCAATTCAGCTGGAATGGTTATAAAGAAAAAAACAGTCAACTTGAGAAGTCTGATGCTGTTGATATTTGCAAATGGTTTATATTACTGGCTCTGCACATGAGGGATTATTATTATTACTCACAAGCCTTGACTATGACTAGAATTATTTCTATACACACTTGTTAAATTGCAGAGGTCAGTTTGAAAGAAAAAGACTGGATGCTTTTGTCTTTGTTCTTTTGTGTCCTTTTTAGGTTCTCAGCCTTGACTAGACCTCTAAAACCACATTCATTAACATGGGATTTTATGTGGAACTGTGTAGATCAACTACATTAGGTCACATGATACTGAAGGATAATGTACTGGAAAACTGCTAGCCATAGAGAGTAGTTGACAGTCAATTAATATGCACACTTAAAGAACAGATTTACTTTTGGTAAGTTGCCCTTTATTCTATGCCTCAAACCCCTGAGTGAAGTGCACCTGGTTATTCTATGTAACTTCCTCCCTGTTCCAGTGCAGTAGTGTAGCTTCATGTACTGTAAAATAATTTGTCCTCAAAGATCTAAAAGGAGACTCTGAAGTTGGGTTTCAGTCAGTTTGCAACACCTTACAGAACCTGCTGTTTGTTTACATTAGGAGGCTGGCTGGGTACCAAGTTCCTGCTTCCATAGAAAAGAAGGGCCTCTGTTCTGATGTTTGAAAATGATATTCTCCACAATGCCTACAGCTACAGAGGTGAATTGGTTTGTTTTATAGTGCTTTTGGTGCTTGTTTTAAATATATAAAAACACACATATATATATATATATATATATATGTACCGTATATACTCGAGTATAAATGCAGTGTCTGGGCACAGGTTCACTTTAAGCATTCGCTGATTAAAAATGTGATGAATGTTACTGCCAAATATTGGTGAATGATCATTTAATTCTGCTCAATTAAATTCTACAGTAAAGCAAATTATATATACCGTATAAATAAGAACTGTGAAGCTGTGAAAAGCTAATACGTTCATAGAAGCTTCCATCAGACTGTATATTTGTAGCATTCAATCAGAAAAAGTCCTTTTCCTGTGTGAGTATTTGATGGTTAAAAAGCACATAGGTTCTTAAGTGCTTGCTTCATGATCATTTAAATAACAGTAAATATCATATCTTTTGTTGTACTAGATGCTTCTGTCTGCTTAGCAGTATAACAGTCAAGCTCTAGCAGCCGTGGGCAGGCTCTGCAGCTGCAAGCAGATTATCACTGCGTCTGCAGTATGGCATTTTATTGTATGAAGTTGTTGCCAAGGCTGGAGAGGGTTTGTTGGAGCTCAGTACAAAATTAAATTATCCTTTAAAACTTCATCCAGGATATTTATTTTAAAAAAAAATCAAGGTGTTTGGAGTTGCTGTATTTCTTGCAGACGTTTCACTGGTCATCTGACCAGCTTTTTCAATTCAGACTGACTTGTACAAAAATGATCTATGAATAAATGTGGTGAATGTTGCTCCATTGAGTACCTTCACAGACATATTACTTCATTTAGGATGTTCTCACTTGCACAGGCTCTCTTAGGATGGCTGGAATAATTGTAAGATCGCACACTGGAAATGCTGCAAAAAACACATTTTACCTTTCTTTCTCAGCAACAAGGAACCCGATCAGCATTCCCTAGAAATTGCCAGGTATCTTTTTGTGATTTCCCACAATTCAACTGCATGAAGTTCTCTCAAAAGGCTACAGGATGCATTCTTTTAAGGTGTCCTTGGGCTCCTTCTAAGCCCAAAGGCACTTCAGTTACTAGAGGAGAACTGCTCAACCCACAGAACCATCTGACTCCTTTTTCAACTGTTATCAACATGCAAACTCCTAAAAGTTGTAAAAGTTGCAGGAAGGAGATGAGCTAGGTGCCTATAAATGTCATCAGATGCCCACTGTATACACAGCTCCATGCACTTTCCTAGATTTAATTCTGTTGGCCGAATAGAAAGCACAATACAGACTGTACACATCTTGAAGAGCTGATGGGATACTGAAGGACCTGCCTATGGTGCATCTACTGCATTCAACTGTTTGTGTTTCAGGCTCTGCCCCTTCTTTAGAGACCAGGAGGTCATCCTTTACCTCCAGATAGGCACTTCATCTCAATAAAAGTTAAATTAATTTAAAAAAGCAAAAAAAAAGCTACGAGTATGTAGATTTTTGATGTCCAGTCTATTTTCTTAGATAATTACTTTGGCTCTAAAAAATATAATGTGTCCAGAGACGCAATACAAATACTGCTGTGCTGCATAAAGCTTCCTTGAAAATCTTTAGAATTGACTGCACTGTGCCATGTAAGAGGAGTGGAGTAGATCATTTCGTGGAAAAATGTCAACACCTCATTTTTTCATGCAGAGTTCACTGTTAATGGTAAAACGCTAAGTCATTACATTTTATGAACAGCATTCATTGCAAATGACCCTGTGTCATCAGCTGTGTTAACTTCACTCCTGAGTTAAATTAGAAAATGCCACAATAGCAGAATAAACAATACTTTATAGCTGCAAACTCGTTGCTAATGAGCATATGAAATACACTGTTCACACATTGTTAGTCACTTCTGAGTTATTCACTAGGTGAAATCATTTCCAGTGTTTCAAAAAAAATAAAATATTGGTGATCATTTAGAGCTATAGAATGTAGATATTATGGCTCATTCACACCAGGTGTGTGCTGTCTTGATCAGAGTTGATCAACATAGACTCAGTGCAAGGAAACTGAGAAAACAATTGTTCTTTATGTGTCCTGTCCACACTATACAAGTGATTTGGTGCGCACCGAATTTATATGCAATTCAAAAATACACTGTTCTGTATAGTTTCAAATGAAGTGTTTTTTGTTTTTTTTTAAAAGAAAGAAGAAGTAAACACTGTGATGTGTTGTACCAACACATCCCAGCATGAGTTATAACAACTCATCACAGCGTGTGTGCATATCCCACACCAGTGCCCACGTTATGCACTCTATAGCACCCGCCTACTGTTGTGAAGGGGTTTTTATTAAAAAATTAAATATAACATACACCATGTTGCCTTTTATACTGTAGGTGGCTGAAGGAGGCCTATTTGGCGTGTTGTGGAAAAATCTGCATTCCCTTACTAAATTACAGATCCTAAAGAAAACTAACCATAGCTGTCAAATCAGGCTTTCGTAAAGTGACAGTAAACGCAGGAGTTAAACCTTAGAAATGCATTCAAGTAAAAAACAAAAGGAGCTCCTCCATAGTGTAAAACGGTTTTAATAATAAAAAAGCAAGACAGTTCAAACTGTACTTACAAATCAATTACGAAATCAAGCATGTGAATAACGATGGGTAGACGAAATCACAGAGAGACTAAAGAGAAATACAAGGAGTAGATTCCACCTTAAGGTATGCGATTACCGAAAGGGGAGGGGCTTTTAAGAAATGCTATAAACTCTCTAATTGTATAGAAATATGAATTCATTTATTACATAAAATGGTGCGTAAGTGGGAGAGCCCCGAGACGCGCGCACATGATGATGCAAGCGCGCATCTCCCGAGCCTCCAGGACCATAAGGGTCCAAGAGGTCCGGCAAGCAGGCCATCCAATACACACCCACGACTCCCATGCGCAAAAACATAAACGAACAAGAGGAAAGGGATTTAACAAAACACTGAGGAAGCGATCATATCAAAGGATGGATCCTCCCATGGCAGATAATTAGTGCTATCCACAGTATATACAATGAAATTGACATTATATTAGACTAGATGCAGTCTCGTAGCTTGCACCAAGCAGGTTCCCATTATACCCATATACCATATATTTATGTATATATCTTTCTATTGCATACATAGACCACAATCATTATTAATGGGATTTAAGCAACTATGTCAAAGAATATTTATATCACCAATCATATAGAATATAGACTTTGGAAAGGCAAATTCATATACAGTACAAGAACATGATTTCAATTTTAATTAGATGGTATAAATATGAATAATAGAAAATAGCATGGGATATACATACATGATTTCATGTTGAGAAGACGGAAATCACAGAGAGGAAAAAGCATATGTATAGAGCAAGGTTTAGAGGAGTCAATTACAGGTTCTGATGAAGGAGGCGTGTCCTCTGAAACGAGTCAACCCGAAGATGATATGCTGTGAGAAGGCTCCGATGTAGCACTTGGAAAGTTATAAGGACAATGTACCAACATACAGCGCTCAAGGGAAACAGGCGGGGGGGGGGTTTAAGGGGAGGAAGGAAGATAAAATTCCTAATATTTGGAATGCTGCTTGTTTAGTTGAGCGGCTTCGGAAGCGTGCGGACCGGGGTATCCGACCGATGGATGAGATGTAGCACTTACTCCTTTTTCCTCTCCGTGATTTCGTCTACCCATCGTTATTCACATGCTTGATTTCGTAATTGGTTTGTAAGTACAGTTTTAACTGTATTGCTTTTTTATTATTAAAACTGTTTTACACTATGGAGGAGCTCCTTTTGTTTTTTGTTTCTTAGACTGTTGGTCATCCAGACCAGTGGGAGCTGCCTCAAAAGTTTTATCAGACGGTGTTTCATGAAAAGTTGCAGGTGCTGGCGCCAGTGTCAATCTCGTTTTTATGCATTCAAGTACCTTAAAGGAGAAATATGTGGTGAGTGTAGTACACTCATCCCCATAATTAGAGCCATTGTGTGACACTGAAGCTGTCAAACATCGGCTCTATACACAAGAACTGAGCGGTCACATACTCCTGATTGCTCAGTTTCTGATTTTCTCCATGCACAGAGCAGTGGCTGTCAGTTACCGCTCCCCGCAGGGATTCCCCCCTCCCCTCTCTGTTCTGCCAGCTCTGACTGGAGGGACGGATGGAAGAGAGGTCGGGCACAGCTGTCAATCAGATAGCGGGGTGGATCCCGTCAATATTGTCGGGATCCATCCTGACTTCAAGGCGGCTCTGCGCTGTCAGCATATGGTGGGCAAAAACCCAAAATATGCTGAGTTTTGGGTCACAGGAGGACATTAGTAAATGCCCTCCTGTGACACTAAAGAGAACTATGGCAAAAAAAGCTTGGCCCATAGTTCCCTTTTAACTATTAGCAAAATGTATCTTATTTGTGTATCACTCAGCTATAGATTCCCAAATCATCTCTGAATTCATGTTGACACTGTCCTTCCTTTTGGAAGGTAGCTACTTTTGTTTCCGTTGATCCGTGTTTGTGTTGTAAAGTAGCCACCTCTCCAAGCTCACTCCCGTTGTCGGCTATAATATTAATACAAATTAGTAAACTAAGCGTGAGATTGTAGACCATCACAGGAGTGATCTTGGAGAGGTGGCTACTTTACAACACACACAGGGACCATGGAGAAGAAAAGTATCCACCCTCCAGAAGGAAGGACAGTGCCAGCACCAATTAAGAGATGATTTAAGGATCTACAACTGAGTGATACACAAGTAAGATAATTGTTTTTAATAGGGTTTTTGAATGTATTTTTAAGGTTTAACTCCCTTGTTTTTTATTGTCACATTAAAGCGTATATCAGTGCAAAATGAAGAAAATGACATTATGTGACTAATGTACGTTCTGTCACTGTGTAAAGATGAAGATGCGTGCATTGATAGAGCATGGTTCAGCATGCAAAAGGTCCCTGAACATGTATGAGACTTATTGCCAGGTCGCTTTTGCCCCACAAATGGGAATCAGTCTAGCCAGCAGACAAACTGGTGCAGGAACAGCATGTATGAGGATAGACGCAAAAGGGGCATGTGGAGTGACTTGGCTGAAACAGTAGGCAGGCACTGTGAGCATGTTGACACCTGAAGGAAAGGTTTCAATGTGTGCTAAATGAGACTAAGGGGGTGATTTACTAACCTAAACACACACACACACCAGGTGTGTGTGATTTTCACACAGCAAAACGTATTTATCAACCAAAAAGCCTCTAAAAGCATATTTCCACTAATGCCATATATGGAAAAATCATGCACATGACGCATATATAATGCTGCTTCACAGTTTAGACAAAAATGGTTAGCTCATGCATTTACATTCCTGCATTCATCAACGCAAGCAACATAACATAGAGCTAATTTACACCACATTACCTTGCAATTCATTGCAGGGTTTTGCACAACACACCTGCTGGGTGTGTACACACTACAAAGGTGTTTCGATTCCTCCCATAGATCATGCTGGGAGGGAACACACTACAGAGGTGTATACACATTCGTGGTGTGTTTAAAAGGTTAGTAAATCAACCCCTAAGGGTCTATGCAGGCCAAATAGCTAGGAGGTTGAAGTTGTAGTTTTTTATCTATGTAATGGACAAGGAGCCGACAATTTATTTGTGGCCACTAACATGGGTTTGCGGCGGTCCCCACTTCTCCCTATTTCTCCTCATCTCCCTATTTAAGTTATTGCCCCTTTAGGAGCATTGCCCCTTTAACAATTTCCTTACCTGCTTGGACGGTAAAATGCTTGTCCAGCTTCTGGAATGTTCTGGAGCCTCATCCTCTCCCTATAAAAGGTTGGCTCCTGGGGATCAGAGGTCACTCGGCTGGACTCACAGCGCAGCGAGCTCCCCCTCCCCCTTTTTTCATTTATATATGTTGTGGCTTTTTATGTGGTTTGTCACCCTCAACATGAGGCAGGACTTAATTGGTGTACAGGCCTTCGTGATGGTATTGCTTGAGTCATAGTGGCTAGGCAATTGTTGGTTGACTAATATTTTGAGATTGATATTTTGGTAGTTTTAAATAAAGTTGATTTATTCTAAACAAATAAAGGTGCTACGGCCAATTTCAATCGAGATGGTGTCTCACATGTATTTATTTATGTATGTTTAATTTATTGTATTATGTACCGCCTGCAATCCCATGTGGAATACCCCTGTGAGGAAAAAACCTGATGTAGAAGTGTTTGTTAGTGATTAAAAAGAGTTGGGAGCCCTAAAACATATTTTCCTGTGAGTACTGAGTTCTTGGAAAGCTCTCCATTTGGATCTAAATCCAAATTGTGGAGGATGCCTTTTGCCTTCTGCTTGGAGTCTGCTCATTCCTGCTGAGAAGTAAGTTCTACTGTGATGAACTGTTTATGCTCTGTACTAAAGAGCTATTGAACGATACATCATGTTGTGTTGGGTGGGTGATCTGTACCTGTGATAGTTACATGACACTAAACTCAGGAATTACATCTTAAAAATGCATTCAAGTACTTTAACTATTAACAAAAATGTACCTCATCTGTGTATCACTCGGCTGTAGATCCTCAAATAATCTCTGAATTGGTGCTGACACTGTCCTTCCTTCTGGAGGGTGGCTACTTTTGTTCCCCATGGTATCTGTGTGTGTTGTAAAGAAGCCACCTCTCCAAGATCACTCCTGTGATGGTTTACAATCTCACGCTTAGTTTAATTTGTATTAATAATATAGTCCACAACGGGAGTGAGCTTGGAGTAGTGGCTACTTTACAACACAGACAGGGATCAACGGGAACAAAAGTAGCCACCCTCCAAAAGGAAGGACAGTGTCAACATGAATTCAGAGATGATTTGGGAATCTATAGCTGAGTGATACACAAATAAGATACATTTTGTTAATAGTTAAAAGGGAACTATGTGCCAAGCTTTTTTTGCCAAGCTCCAAGCTCACTCCTTTGATGGACTACAATCTCAATACATATTAGTAAACGAAACATGAGATTGTAGTCTATCGTGGGAGCGATCATGGGAGTATATGTACTTCCTCAAAGCAATGACACAATTTCACTCAGCCCTGTGAATATGCACTTTCTGATGTCACAACACTCTGGGTGCCTGCCTTCTGAACTACAACTTTGGAAGCAATGCATTATGGGCTATGTAGTCTTGACAAATTGAGATTTCATCACATCAAGCAGCAGGGAAAGAGAGACAAAGCATGCTGGGAATCCAAGAAGTTGTTGAAATTGATGGGCAGGCAGAAGGCAGCACTCACTACATAAAAGAGATAATTTTTTTCAAATAAGCTTTGATTGTGTGTAAGAACACATATACATTCATTCTTTTGTATCCATCTTGTTCTTCTACACGTAGCCATTTTGTCTCTTTCTGTTAACAAAAACAACCTTGTGTAACCTTTTTCAATTAGTTAAGTTAAATAGTTATGCATTCTGATTTTGATAGAAAACAAGTTGAGTGTCCTTGAAGGTCTTCTTAGAGATAAGAGTTAATGTATGCATAGTCAGGACCATGTAGTTAACAGAAACATATTTCAAGTTATGAGTTTACCCAATAAAGGAGGAATTGTTATTCTGATACCTTTGGCATGTCAGTGTGATTCCTCACTGTGCATGTACACTAAACGGGCTAAACTTTCTTTTCTTTTATACAACAAACAATTGCATTATCAAAAACACCTATAGTATGTATTCCTATTACAATGCTGATGTCATAACAGGATAGTAAATGCTGGAACTTTAGAACTAATTTAATTACTAGATTTAAACACAGAGATATCCATGATAATTTAAAATGTAGTTTCTCTACATGTTACTCCTTGCTGTTGGGTCACATGAAATTCAGAGAACAAAACAATGCTTTATCACATGTAATACATCTCAACACTTTGTCAAGTCTCACCAATGACGCACTGTAGTCTGGCAGTCACCGTTCTTTTAATTAATTTTACTTTTATTCATGGAAAGAAACATTGGTGACCTTTACTTAATAAAAATATCAAAGAGTATTGTAGACTGGCTACACTGTTCTTCTTTTCTATGTCTGGTGTCTGTATTTTAATCAAAGGCTGTTTGTAGGTGCCTGTAAAATAAATTTAAAAAAATATATCTTTGAAAAGGTAATAAAATAAAAATTGACATTAATATTTATTTTTTATATTGAACATATTCAATATTCATATTCAGTTTTTTTTTAATTACCTGTGGACAAAAGAAAAAGAGGGAGAAATAATGTAATATAATTATAATAGGAATTACATAGCAAAAGATGCATTACGTTTACAGATTCCAATTATTTTACCATAAGAAACTACAAATATTTATCAAAATATTAATGCAAAGGGTCACAGAGGAAACAGAAAACATTAATATGTTTTACAAAATGTCTACCCCCTAATAACATAGACTATGGGACCTGAATTATAATTATGTGTGCTAAATTGTTCACAGAAACTAATATATCAATGAACAAAGGAGAAAAAGAGAAGAGGAAAATAAAAAATGGGGGAGGGTTTCAAAAAGAGCAGAGGGATTCACTTAAATGCTGACATCCAGCTTGAACTAAACAAAAATTCCTTTCAGAAGAAAAGATGAATCAAAATTATTACAGCCAATGACAAGGCTGGGAGATGTCTGCCATTTGTAGTACTGGACCCTGTTCTGTTTCTCGTATGACTCAACAGAGGGATTAAAGCTACACCTTCCTTTGCCTTCTTGTGATCCCTCTACAAGAATGCTCCTAGACCTATTTGCCTTTCGTAAATCCACCCCAAAGAGTTAAAATAATTTTCTGGGAATTATCATACTTACCAACTGACAAAATGTAAATGATCATTATCAGTAATAATATTAAATATGAAGACCTGTTATCAGTTTCTTTGGTTGTTCTGCGTTTATTTTCTTTTGTTTCCTTCCTGCTCCTCTCTTACTTCTTACATTTACAAGGCTCGGCTTCTGGAAATTAAATTTTGCAGATAGTAGCTTGTTTTATTAAGAATTTTTTTTACCACTAATTGTCTTGGACCTGCCTTAATGGAAATGTAATTTGACTAGTTCTGTGTTAAATAACAATCAGGTTTGCTTTGACAGAGACAGAAAGTGTCTTATTCAAAAGTTGGCACTGAACAATCTAAATGCTAATGTGAGAAATTTGGGGGAAATAGTGGCGCTATAAACATTTTGGTTAACGCTTCATTTTCAAGACATTTTTATAGTATCCCTCTGACATGTTTGAAAAAATAAAAATACTGTATTTTTGAAATTAAAGGAGAACTATGAGGTTAGTGCTTTTCTCTCACCTCATAGTTCTAGCCGACAATGAGACTGTCACAGGTCGGCTCAGTAGATCGGGAGGTGAGCGAACACATACCGGTGTTCGCTTACTTCTCGATCCTGTCACGGCTCTCTGCCGTGACAGGGGAGGGGAT
>NW_017306893.1:828807-829988 GCF_000935625.1 Nanorana parkeri
CCAGCGCTGACTGGCAGAATGGACGGGGGCGGGTACAGCTGGCTCTGCCTCTAGATAGGCAGAGCCAGCTGTCACTGACGCAGCTGGGCGGATCTCGAACATCGATGTCGGGATCCGCCCCTGCTGCACCGTCTCAGTATACCGCGAGCTGTAGCTCGCGGTATACTGAGCTTAGGGTGACGGGAGGACGCTAGTTTGTGTCCTCCCGTTACCCTAAGGAGAACTATGGTGAAAAGCCCTGACCCCATAGTTCTCCTTTAAGAACATTATTACTGTTTTTAGCTTGATCACATCCTTTAAATCCTATTTGCACACCGCCATGCACTTTAGGTGCCAAGTTCTGTGAAGCTGACACAGCAGGACCATGCTAATATCACAATAAGACAACCATTTTAAGAGTCAGAGGACACACAGACAAGGTAAGTGAAAGGAATGGCTCCCACTTTGGGTGCTGTGTTGGGGGCAGCTCTTTTAACATTACTGTTATATGTAAAATGCAAAAAAAGAAAACAATTATTAAATACAATTTTGTTAAATTTAATTTTTTTTTAAATCATTTTTTAATCACTTTTTTCTTTTACGGTTTATATATACACTTTAAAACATGTTCATATATTTTTGTGGCACCACATTAAACAAAAAATCTTTGTACCAGAAAGATAATTTTACTGACTTTGCAAAAGGGACAAATCGCACATAAAAGGTTTTTTGTTTTTTTTGTGATGAGTGTAAACTACCTTACCAAGAAGGAAGATGGAACAAATTTTGGTTTGCATAATGTTAATGAACACCTGCCTCTGTGTCACCATGCTTATTGTCACTAAATCACATTGAATTAGGCATGTTGCAGCTTAAAAAATGCTATGTTGCAGACCAAATGTCAGAAGCCCTAGGATCAGTGAACAACAACTGTCATTTCTGCACGCTGCAACACTGCATGGTGGACATGCAAGCATCATCTGTATCTGCTGAGGAGTTCACTTCGGCACACCTACAGAGGTGGACATGCAAGCATCATCTGTATCTGCTGAGGAGTTCACTTCGGCACACCTACAGAGGTGGACATGCAAGCATCATCTGTATCTGCTGAGGAGTTCACTTCGGCACACCTACAGAGGTGGACATGCAAGCATCATCTGTATCTGCTGAGGAGTTCACTTCGGCACACCTACAGAGGTAGA
>NW_017306893.1:830051-855282 GCF_000935625.1 Nanorana parkeri
GGTTCCCCCCCCCCCCCCCCCCCCATCACACACATTTTTCACTGTCAAAACTTTGTTTGACATTTTTACTGGCAACCTCAAATGTCACCAAAACTCCTACTATAAACTAAAACAATCAATATAAAACAGTATGAATTGTATGAAATTAAAAAAAACCTCCAAAAAGGAAACCAGGGGTGGGCCTGCTGCACCAGGGCTCGAAGCTGGGGTGGCCTAGTAAAATCTCCTTTCATTACCCCTGCTGCGATCCTCCACATCTGCCCTGCTGCGATTCTCCACATCTGCCCCTACTGCGATCTTTCACATATGTCCTGCTGAGAGCTTTAAGACATAGAGCAGGAAAATCTTCCTCCTAACCTGTTACGTATGTGCTATTCTTTCAGATACAACCTTGGTACAGTCGGTATGGTAATAATATTACCCATATGATTGCCCCAATGTCTCAAGCAGTTTAGTCCCATCAAGACTAATGTATTTTATTTTCTTGTTTACTGCAGTTCCAAAACCATTTTTTCTTTACTTACAATGCTATAGGAAATGTTTTCTATGTGCATTTGGTAAAGCAAAACATAGAATTTAAATTACATTTTTAGAAAGCAGCATGAAACCTATTTTGAATTTCTATAGACCTGGACTGTGGCCAATAGATCTTCTGGATACATTAAAAGAACTGTAGATGAAAACACTAGAATAATGCACAGAGCAGCCTTTCGGCTTTGATAAACAATACAGCCAGAACAATATGCATAAACAAAGTAAACCTCCAAATAATATACTTGTACACACATTGTCAATGTTTATTTTCATTACATACATTTTTCCAGTCTGTAATAGCTTACTGCCAGGAGGAATGTGAACCCCAAGTCTTTTTTCCAGATCCTATCTGAGTAGTTGTTTTAGAAGAGGCCCATGCGTAGGAATAGAAGCGAGCATTAGTCATGTCTGTCTTTCTTTGCAAGTCTACTTGCTAACCTTATCTGGCAGACTGGATTTTCTGTAAAAGCTATATTTTTATATTTCTACATTTATAGCTTCTTTTATTACAAATTTATTTCAATAAAGTATGCACTACAGCCTTTATTGCATATCCATTGCGTTTATTCCAATACTTACCTCTGTCCTCATTTCAGTGAGTCCCAGTATACCAGGAAGATACTTCAGCAGTGAATGTAATAGTCACTGTTATTTATAAACAATTTTCAGCGCCCTTCACCATGTGAATATCTGTGAACATTCTATTTCTGCAACTAATGACAAAAACGAACATTCTTAAAATATTTTCTTTCTGGTCAAATATATTGTGATATAATACAGCTTTATGGCCAATAGATGGAGCTGAGGAAGATAGGAAATAAATACTTACTCATCATCTCCATCTAGTGGCCATAATGCTGTATTACATCAACAGGACATTTAACTTGAAAACAAAATTAAGAATGTTCATTTTTGTCATTGTTTTGCGCAAAACTAATGTTCACAGATATTTGCAGGGCAAGGGGCCCTGCAAATTGTTGATAAATACACCTCCTAGTGTTATATATGCATAGGAAGAATATAAATATCTGCATACATTCTGCATGACACACCAACCACCTATGTGAAAGTCTATTTCAATGTATTGAGGGGAAAAATGTTGAAATAACAGTATAATTAAAAAAAGATATAAATATATGTGCTTACTGAACGGACTATATAGATTCCCTTTAAGGAAAAGGACATTTTCCAAAATGTACATCTGTGTTTGAGTAAATGATATCCAAAGTCACACTGTGCATTTGTTTAACCTTACATGCACATCTGCACTACGCATAAGAACAGTTGTATTATGGTAGTATTGGTTGTATTTTATGGTTGTATTTTATGTAGTGCGTGTATATAAAGAAAGACTAGACAGCCAAATCATTCATACCCACATCTGCCTCAACAGAGTGCAGATTTGTTTGGCCTCTCTACTGGGACTTCAACATCCTGCTGATCTGGGGATCACAGCACACTCTGATTCTGTATCCTATTCCAGCGATTAAAATAGCTACAGCTATCCTACCACTGTCATCATTCACTCTTGTCAGGCTACCACTGTGATTTAATTAGTTGAAGGCACTATGAACAGGCATGTTTGTAGCCTAACAGACACACATAAAATTAATAGCATTTTCATTCCCCACTGTGTAGATTCATGGGTGTATGCAGAATTTTATTGCAAATTTCTCTACAGTGTAATGTAACACAGAGATTTCCAGCGGATGTTATACGGAAAATGATGTGTGTTATGTTTAATTTTAGGGTTTTCATCTTGTGTATCGTGCATGGTTGTCTGTTAAAAAAAACTTGGAAGTAGGACTCTGGGCAAATGTAAAATGTTAACCCAGTTTGGACATTGAAGGCTTGATAAAAGCAATTTTGAGTTCTGCAAATATCAAAGTGTTTCTGATCCTGGGAAGATTGATGATAAATGACTCTGCACATTAAGCACACACTGGTGTCAGGTGAGGATTTCAGTGGTCCTTGTCATTGGTGTGCGGTTGCTTCTTGCTACTTTTCCAATTTCTGTGATGGCATCCACGCCGAAAAGTGCCAGAACGAAATCAGGGGGTAAGGGGAAACAGAGTAAGCAGTGGCGACTCCAGGAACAATATATAGGGGGGGCACATAAGATACCACAGTCAAAATGGGGGGGCACTAATAATTTTCACCACTAAATCATACCACTGAAAAAAACTAAAGTATATATAAATAAGATTACAAAATACGAGAGTACTGCGGTATGCGGTGATGCCTATTTATTGTACTAACCTAATACTTAGAAGACAAGCTTTCAAGAGTTTTTCTTTCTTCCTCAGGTATTGCTTCAGACTTGAGAAAGAGAGGAAAACTCTCAAAAGCTTTTCAATTTCAGCAAACACCAGGGCTGTGTAAATAATCACCTATAGCGATAGAGGACTACAAACCACAACAATGTAACGCAAAGTGGGGATGACAGCAATGTAGCGCAAAGTTCGGATGACAACGGGGTTAGATAGAAAGGGACTTACAGTTTTGATGTACTAGATCATGTGCTCTGTCATGCCCTCTTCTTCCTCTCCATGTAGTGGGTGGTGGGGGGGGCAGCGATGTTTCTCCCATGTGAAGTCCCAAGCAGCCTTGATGTGTCTTCTACCCCAGCAGACATCATAAACTCTCCCCCCCAAGCAGACATCATAAAATCCCCCCCCAAGCCCCCCAGCAGACATCATAAACATCCCTCCTGTCCTTCCAAGCCCCCTCACCTGCTTTCATCCATGCAGGGAGGAGGCACATGTTCATTCCCTCATGATCTAGCGGTGATCATTAGTAAGGTCTGCACTAGACCTTACTAATGATCCATCATTCGGCTGGAGCTCAGAACTGACAGAGCTCCAGGGCCGAAGCTGACAGGAGCTGCTCTGCGGTCTGCATCCGTCGGAAATGCATACCGTGTAGCTGCTCCTGCAAGTCGGGCCGTGTGCCTGACTTGTCAGCTAGCAAGAGACCGCTGCCGTACAGTGAAGCTGTACGGCAGGGGAATCAGCGGGGGGGCACAAGGGGGGGCAAGGAATAAGCTAGGGGGGCAATTGCCCCCCCTTGCCTTCCTGTAGAGACGCCTATGAGAGTAAGGACTCTTTCACACGGTCTGAATGAATGTCACCGTTGTGACATCCGTACAGTTTTTTTATCCTTCATCTTGTGATGGAGAAAAAAAAACTGACATTATTGGATCCAGGTTAGTGTAAGGGCAGCAGGTTCTAAACAGATGGTCATCCATTTACATCCGGTTACCCCCAATCAGGGGTCGGGAGACACGGATCAGTAATCTATAAACTTACATCGGTCTTCGAATCAGGTCCGCCTGAAAAACTGAGAGGCAGACCTGATCGCACTTTGTGAAAGGGGCCTTTTGGAGTGTAGGAGCAAGGAGCCATTAGCAAGCATAGTCTTTTTCTTATCTAACAAAAAGCAATCCTTTCAAAGTATAGCAGACATCTCCCGCTATAACATAGCGGCTCCCCGGTGGCCAGGAGAGAAACATGTTATCCCAGAAAGGTTTACTCTGCTCGCTCAAGCAGCTAAATAATCAGTACACTGTGTTGCCAACTACAATCAGGAAGGTAGTCAGGGACTGCATGTTTCCTCGCCTTTCACCTCTACTATGTGTTGGTAAATTATGTTTGCAATGATTCCTACCTGTTTGGCTTGATCTCACTGAGCCCCCCCATCTTCATATGTGGCGGTGTCTTTAGAAGAGTGACTTTGCTTGCCATGCTATCCACTTTTAAATTTCCTTGCTCTGTGCTGCCTGTAACCACTTATTCACCCTCTAGCCACTAATTTACTATAAGTGTGTGTGCATACAATATACACCTATGAGTGCCTTCCTTCAGCTGAACCACGGCATATACACGTCAGCCAGTTCTGGTGTTTTGTGCTCACTGGTGTGATCCCAGCACAATGATGGAGCTGTCACCAAAAGCTCCTGGCCACTGTTTTTGATTGGTAGCTGGTGGGACAGGCTGCGGATCATATGACAGCCAATCACAGCCATCACAGAATTGGGAAGCACACCTCTGACCTCTGGCATCAAGAACCCCTTAAAGAGCCCCCAGGATATAGCAGCAACTTCTGTAAAAAAAAAAAAAAAAAAGGTTAATTGGCACCTGTCTAATTGGCCCTGTGTGCATGTGAGATAGGAACCTTAGATTGTGAGCTCCTTGAGGACAGGGACCAATTTGATTGTGCAACTATGTAAAGCACTGCGTAAATTGTCGGCACTATATAAATACCTGTAATAAATAAATAAATCTTGATGTGTTGGATTAAACATGGTACCGACAACAGCAATGAAAATCAATAGCCTGCATGTTCAGCTTCAAACACATGTTAAGGGCGACATGGTGTAGCATTCCATTTTAAGTTTTGAAAATCTCAGGAAGAGGTGGAGCATCCAGCATGACATCTAGAAAGAAAGTTAATGACCTGAGACAGGAAAGATGTGGAAGGTGTAGACAAGATAAGCAAACAGAAAGATAACAAGTCAATGGTAGATTAAAACTTAATGATCCATGCAGTCTGCTCATTTTCCAAAATACTTTTTTACAAAAAATAACTGACATTTTTCCATGTCAACAGGCATCGGTATTAATTGGAATGTAAGGCATGGCAGCAACATTATTTTCTGCATTTAGCAGAGTTGGATAAAGTGGCTGAATTTAAAGGAGCTTCACTAAAACATTGCATACACAGACATCATTATACTATTGTTCATTGACACAACTAAATTAAGGACTGCCTGTGAGGCTCATACTAAGTCATTTCATGGACATTCTTTGGCTCATATATCATCAGTAAAAAAAAAAGCCATATTTAAAAGAAAATGAAATGTCTGCATAACGAATCTTCTAACTATGTTTTTTTAATTGAAAAAAGTATACTTCATTTAAACTATACAAATGAAAAAGATAATAAAATGACTAAAAATCTTTTACAATGACATTTATAGTAAGTTTGATAACTAAAGCCACATACCTTTCCCCTATTAAAATCCTGAAAATTGAATTTATGGATTGAATTAAAATCTCTCTTAATTTGTTTCGTGTGATAGGGACAGTCATTGTGTCAGACAAAGATAAAATGGAAGCTAGGTTAATCTTCTCATTGCCTTGCATGAAAAAAAAAGATTAAGGTGACAAGTGGGAAGGTATTTTTCATAAAGCATTTAATAGGAGAATTACAAGGTGCAATTCAATTATGCACTGTACAATAGACTCAAGATATTGAATGAGAAAGCCTTCTGTTTCATTGACCCTAAGCTTATTACATTTATCTGTCTTTACTTGAATTCATTGAAAAGTGTTTTTTTTTATCTTGTTCTTTAAAATCTAACTTTTTATTTACAAAACTAATAATCATATCAACTAGGGATGCACAGATACTTTTCAGATACCAGTGCCGATACTTGGCATTTTCATGAGAACTACCAAGGTTGCAGCTGGGACCGTGCTCTGGCACTCCACCACTCTCCTGAAATCATTAGTCTGTATTGTTTTAGAAAAACTGTCACATGACAGTAAACAAAACTGTATCAGTACTTGTACTTGTGAGTACTTGGACAAGTACCAGTACTTGTACTTGCAAAAATGGTATCTGTGCATCCCTTTATTTATATTTATAAAAACAAAATCATACATTAAAACAGAGATGTACAAATCCCAGGAGCTCCGTGTGCTCCTTACAAATGACAGCTGCCTCCTGAATTTTTCTCTAGTCTAGTCTTGGAGCTCAAAAGTATCTGTACATGAGTTGTACTGAGCAAGGTACTTGGTATCGGTGCATCCCTAATATCAACATTTCCCTGGTGTATTCAAGGGACATGTTTGATATTTATTTATGCTAAAAAAAATCATTTATATAACTAATAGATAAAAAGTTGAAGAAGGCAACACAAGTTCAAAGAGCAGGTTTCTGATGTTTGATAAATGAAACTATAGGAATATATTTGTATATGTATACACTCACTGGCCACTTTATTAGGTACACGTTGCTAGTACGGGGTTGGACCCCTTTTTTTCTTCAGAACTTTATTAATTATTTGTGAAATAGATTTAACAAGGTGCTGGAAACATTCCTCGCAGAGTTTGTTCCATATTGACATGATAGCATCACGCAGTTTCTGCAGATTTGTCAGCTGCACATCCATGATGTTAATCTCTCCACCAGCCTGAACCATTGTTACAAGGCCGGATGGATGCATGCTTTCATGTTGTTTATGTCAAATTCTGACCTGACCATCTGAATGTCACAGTTGACACATCAAAATAGACAATGTTTTTACAAACTTCTATTCTCCAGTTTCGATGAGCCCTTGCAATTGGTAGCCTCATTTTCCTGTTCTTAGCTGACAAGAGTGGCACTCGGTGTGGTCTTCTGTGGCTGTAGCCCATCTGCTTCAAGGTTCAATGTGTTGTATGTTCAGAGATGCTCTTCTGCATATCACAGTTGTAACGAGTGGTTATTTGGGTTACCGTTGCCTTTTTATCAGCTTAAACCAGTCTGGCCATTCTCCAGTGATCTCTGGCATCAACAAGGCATTTTTGCACAGAGAACTGCTGCTAACTGGATACTTTCTCTTTTTCTGACTATTCTCTGTAAACCCTAGAGATGGTTGTGCGTGAAAATCCCAGTAGATCAGCAGTTTCTGAAATACTCAGACCAGTCTTTCTAGCATCAACAATCATGCCATGTTGAAAGTCACTTAAATGAGAACTATGAGGTGAGTGATTTCCACTCATCCTCATAGTTAGAGGCAACATGTGACAATGAAACTGTCACATGTCGGCTTTATTGATCAGCAAGTGAGTGAACACATATCGTCGCTCGCTCCCTTCCCGATCATCTTCCTGCAGAGAGTGATGACTGCCAGTCACCACTCCCGCAGGTATTCATATGTCTCTTGCACTTACTAGCACACTATACTCATATGTCTCTTGCACTTACTAGCACACTATACTCATATGTCTCTTGTACTTACTAGCACACTATACTCAAATGTCTTTTGTACTTACTGGCACTCTATACTTGCATGTCTTTTGTACCTACTAGCACACTATACTTGCACATCTCTTGTACTTACTAGCACTCTATATTTGCATGTCTCTTGTACTTACTAGCACACTATACTTGCACACCTCTTGTACTTACTAGCACTCTATATTTGCATGTCTCTTGTACTTACTAGCACACTATACTTGCACACCTCTTGTACTTACTAGCACTCTATATTTGCATGTCTCTTGTACTTACTAGCACACTATACTTGCACACCTCTTGTACTTACTAGCACTCTATATTTGCATGTCTCTTGTACTTACTAGTACACTCTGTTTGCATGTCATTTTTCTCTAGAACTACAAGTCCCAGCACACTATACTTGCATTTCTTTTGTCTCAGTGGAAGACACAATTATGCACAATGCCAAATCATGTTCAGTAAAGTACATTTATCCATTTTTGTTAACACCACAAACTTCTAAAAGCACTTTGTTGCAATTTTTACTTTTCCACGTTTTGCTAACTTTTTTCTAGGTAGCACAATGATATGCTTTTTTTTCACAATGCTACTTCTAATGCATAACTAAACCAGCAATATTTTGTTTCTTGCTGTTATGAGAGCACAGTGGAAAATAATAGATATGTTGTGTAGGAATCTTTATTGTTTAAGAATACTTATTCAACTGGAATAAACACATTGCTTGTAGCAAATAGTTCCTGTAAATACTTCAGGCCAGATGTCAGCTGTCTGCATGTCATCTATATAAAAGCAAAAAGATAAATAAATAACTAGCTATTCCCCAGTGGAGATCTGTGCCTCTAAGAATCAGATACGTGTGGAAGAATTAAAAACTTAGTACCTCTGAGTGCTTACTTCTGCTCTTCATGTCATTGCTGGTTAGAGCTAAACCTCGCCACATAAGTTATAATCTGATTGTACAATCTCCTTAGATCTACCAACAAGTATGTAGAGAAAGTGCCTAACTGACTGGGTACACACCATTTGAATATTTAACCACGTGCTGTCCAAAGCAATTTCTTAATTTTTGCACACCCATTTTTAGGTATAATATAAAAGATGAGGTTACATCAAGTAAATAGATACCAAACATGTCAAGTGTTAAAATTGCGTGTGTCCGTGCAATAGCAAAAATGATGGTATGCAAAATTGTCAAAGTTTAAAAGCCTTTACTGCTTATCAGTTCAGATATAACAGCAAATGATGGACCTAGAATTACTGCTCTCACTCCGACATTCGTGGCAATACCTAACTTGTGTGGCGCAATTGTCATTTACGTACATGCGGATGCCCTACATGCACGTTTTTCTTTGCATGCAGATGGCGGAAGCGGCGGGTTGGTTTTAATTCTCTGTATTTTATTATTTTTTACTTTTTTATCACATTTTAATTTTTTTTCACTTAACTTTATTGCTATCACACGGGGAATAACACGCCCCTATGTGATAGTATTTGGAGGTGACAGGTTCTCTGTATGGAGACATCTGATCTGAGGTCTTTTAGACTCCAGATGTCTTCCTTGACCTCCAATATAGGGTATGGAGCACAGCATTGTGACAGATCCCCAGTGTAACTGGTATTTCAGTCGGCCTCTGACAGCTGTGACTCAGGAAGCGCTGTGAGCTCAGCACTTCCTGAGTCATAGCTCACAGAGCAGATTGGGGAACAGATGTTCCCCAGTTTGCTCTCACTCTTTTTTCCTAACACTAATTGTCATGGCCTCAGGTCCCCTAGAGGAGCCTGTAAAACTTGGCAGGGGGGTGTGAGGTGGCAGCACTCTCGCAGGCTGCCACAAGTGATCTGAGTGACTGCACAGCCACCCAGATCACTTGTAGAAAATGATAACAAGATCATGGCTGCAGTATAAGCCACTTCAGTCCTGAATAGGTTAAGGTAGGTCCTCATATTACATACTTATGATGAATATAAAGGAGTTAAAAACCCTCTGTCCATTATATAATAGGGATCTCGTTGACTATATGCTATGTACTTTGTACCCATTGTGGCCACTAGATGGAGCCGAGGAACACAGGTATTTACTATGCTTTTCTGCTCCATCTAGTGGTCATAATGTGCTGCAACTCTTACTCGCACAGCTGTTCACTATGAGGGTTATTCACAAAGCTGCTGAAGGCAGCCGAGTGAATAACCCAGCCGAAGTGAAGTGAACCAAACGCTGTTCAGCTATTCACTTCTGGCTTGTACGGCTGATTTCAGCCCTACATTGGCTGAAATCAGCTGTACATCGGCTCTGTATGGCTGCCTTCGGTCAGCCGAACAAGTGCAGATGGACTTCGGCTCAGCTGATCCAACATCTGGATCAGCTGAGCCAAAGCTCCGGCAGCTCACTCACTGCCGTTCGCCCCTATTTTCATAGGAGCCAAACGGCATTCGGCTCAGCTATTCTGCTCAGTACCTCCGTGGTACGGAGCAGAATAGCAAATAAGTGAAAAGAGTGTAAAAAAAAAAAAGTTGAATAATTATTGTTAAAATGATAAAAAATAGTTAAAGTATAAAATAAAGATATTTTAAAGAAGGAAAAAAACAACTGGGCAGAGCTACCAGTAACAGTTAGCTCGGCCCAACTGTTTCCTATTGGCCGGCACCTGCTAAGAGTTTTCTAACAGGTCCTGGGCAATGAATAACAGAGTTGTTGTTGTTTAATGACAGATCAGAGTCCCCAGGTTATGTGGGCACGCTGATCTGTCATTACAACTGGGCAGAGCCAGCCGTAAGATCATTCGCCTCGCCCTTCGGCAGTACATTCGCCCCGCTTCGGCTGTCACTTCGGCTCAGTGGAGCCGAAGCATATGCCTTCAGCTCAGCTGAGCCACTTGGCCGCCTTCGGCTGCTGTACGGGCTATTGTGAATAGCCCGTACAGCAGCCCTTCGGTTCGACTGAACTGAAGGGCTCTGGTGGCCGAAGAGAGCCAAAGGATCAGCCAAATCTATGGCTGTATCCTCCAGCTCAATATTGAATAAACCCCTTTGTGAATGGTTTATAAATCAACACCAAAGTTTTTCAGATTGTCAGGAACTGTGCTGTGTATTAGTCACTCTGCCTTTCAAGGGGACTAGTGAAAAGGGATTCGGTTATATTCTGTAGTTACTTTTTTTGACTAACTAAATTGTTACTTAGGTTATTTATAAGGTAATGTGCATGACACTTTGATGGAAACCTTTATTGAAATAAAGGTGGAGCTGACCATTGCTAACCTCTCCTGAAAAATGTTATGCTCGTGGCTTCATTTTTTTTTTTTTTAGTCACTGACCCAGAATAGGTAAGAAAGGTTTCACTTTACTCTAATTTCAATGGCAGCTTTGCATATTTCAATGTCTCAAAAAGTACGGAAGTTAGGGGATCAGCATGACAGCCAGGCAACTAGCATTCTCAGTAAGAGGTCAGAGATGGCACCCTTAAGTTTCCTCTATTACGCTGTATAGCCAAGAGCATGGATTATATTTTAAATGCAACTTTCCTGCCAAAAGATGAAAACCAAAGCTTGCTCTGATGCTTTATAGCAGGGTTAGCAGGGATCCCAAACTGAAAGAATCCATTTCAGGGAGGTGTCCCTCTCATTTCAGGGAGGTGCCCTCCCCCCCCATCCGTGGAGGGGGGGTTAGGGGAGGCTGGGAGAGAGCACCCCCCCTGAAATGATGGCAGATAGTACAGGAAGCAATAGCTTCTTTGCTATCTGCAGGGTTTTTTTTAGTATTCTGACAGTTACAGTCGTCAGAATATTTTTTTTTTTTTTAAAAGGCATAAGAATACATAACTAGATTCCTATTGGCTATTGCACTTTGCAATAGCCAATAGCAAACTAGCTAATGCACCCGCCCGCTGCTGCAGTCAATCAGCAGAGGGGGGCCTGAATTTTTCTATCAGGTCCTCTTCTGGTGATTGAAAGCAGCAGAGGGCGGGTGCAATAGCTAGTTTGCTATTGGCTATTGCAAAGTGCAATAGCCAATAGGAATCAGCTAGATTTGTATGCCTTTTTTTCTTTTCTTTTCTGAGTGACGGTCGGGCCGCGGCTCCCGATGTCAGAAAAGAAAAAACAAAACGATTGCATGGAAAGGTTTAGTTTGCTCGATCGAGCAGATAAAACCTTTACGGGTAGCTGCTATCTAATATGTCTGGGTTAGGTAAACGTGGCACTCCAGCTGCAGGAAACTACAAATCTCAAGAGGCATTGCAAGACTGACGGCCACAGATGTGACTCCTGGAGGCAGTGGCATGAGGGGATTTATAGTTTTACCACAGCAGGAGGCCTAGAGTTTGCCCACCCCTGCTTGATAGTCATCATGTACTTTGTACCATCCAGCCACCCCAAAAGGCTGCTGGCCTGCCCAGAATTCCTGTGTAACTTACCAGTAAGGGGAACAAGTGACACTCCCCCTGCCACCCACCAGGAAGTAGCCTGGTGGTTCGCTGTTCAGACAACAGGCGCTGTATTGTGAGAAGGCATGGGGTGAGCAGAATGTACATAGTATGATACATAGTCCACAAAGTAAAGTGAACCATTCTGATCAACATATAGGTTCAGTGAACTGCATCACAACTGTAAAAAAAGCCTACATAGACATATGCCACCTCACTAGCCATTATAGTACATTAGACCCAGGATCATTTCACTGCTCTCTGTACCACACTTCAGTCAATTCTTTCCAACCTCTTTAATCTGCAAAAGATCCCTTGATTTTTTGATAGTCTGCTCTCTGCAGAAGGCTTTATCAAAATTTCACTTGGAGGCTGTTGGTAAAATGCCCAGGTAAGAAAATGGTAGAAAAGCGAACAGATTGGCAAACGCCACCACACCAGAAATAAATAAATAAAACCACTCAATGAATGCACCAATAGGAAACCAAATGATGCCATCTTGAGGAATGTTCCCTCTGCAACATTCTTCTCCCTGAAAATAATAAATATCCCTCTGCTTTAGGATGCTTTAAATTTTCAGCAAACATTTTGGTGAAAAACAATAATGGAAAGTCTATAGAGAATGAAGAAATCTATCTACAATACATATTTTAGTGGGGTATTTTTTGTTGAATTACGGCATAAATGAGCAGATGATTAAATACACGAGGATGTTCAAATCTATATTTCCCATGAAAAAGACAATATATTGATTTCTGTCTTTTAGAAGTACATAAGAATGAACAGACCTGAATAACTGCAGTCCTTTGGTGCTCCCCAGTGGTGTATCTTTGTAATGCATAGCTCTACTAAAGAATACCGGTACTGACAGAGAAATGGGGCAGTTATGATTGAGCTCCTTCTGAAATGCTAGCTACCTGGCAGTCTCTGACCTCAGCACTGTCTGAGCCACTGACCTGGACACTCATGTAACTAGTAAAGGGATATCCGAACCCCTGATCTGTTTTAGTGTCTGAGAAAGTATTGAATACCATGGATTAGCTTAACAATCAGGCAACTAGAGAGGTCAACAATGCCAGCTTACATCATTTCTTACTATAGGTTACCTTAGACAAAAACAAATATGAGGACTACCATTGCAAACCCACTTTTTGTTGCCTGACTGAGAATCAGAGTTTCAGGTCCATGACCCAGTAATTACTAAAGCAGAGGATCAACATAATAATCAGACAAATAGGTTTTTGAGGAGTTGAGGTTAGCAATGATAAGTTACATATATGCCACTTACAGAATAATTGCTACTGCAATGGACTGCTACAGATTAGATTGAAAGCTGAACAAATTGGGTTATAGGCCAGATCTAGGACCATGGGTTATGTGCTGAAAAGTAATGCTTTTCTAATGTGGGGCTGAGGCGTGCTATTCTGATTGTTCTATGCATTACCCTCCTCCCTCACCCAGGTTATCTGGCTAGTGTTTGTATCTCTGTTTGTAATAACAGATTCATGACTTTGCTCTCATTTGGAAAGTCTTCAAAAGTCATCATTTGCTTTTCCAGTTATCATAGGGAGAAACAAATATTTATATTTGTTTTAAATCAGCAAGGGTGGTAGAATATTTGTATCTATTATTTTTGCCAGAAGTAATACTTATGTGCAATTGTTACAAGTGAATCATAATGTCAGAAGATCAACACTGGCTGCATATAAATGGGAAGTGGTTAATTAAGTCACAATCTTAGGTCATAAACTTGTTTGGACAGGTTTGCAAAACACATCATAATTATTGGCCTTAAAGAGAACCACTCAGGAACAGGCATTTGTAAGAAACGAAATCTCCACTCTTAAGTTGTTATAATAGTGCAGCCTTACCTCCTTGGGATAGGTTGGTGAGCCGTTATTTACATGTAACCTCTCCATGTCAGAACAGAAATGTCAGCCCAGTGTCAAGCTGTAAGGAACCATATTTTTTGTTGATGTGAAGCATCTCCTCAGGGACGTGTTTCTTCCTCCACCTGTGGCCTGTCCCCACTGCCCCTGTAGTGGGCTACTGGGTGTTGAGCCTTGTGTTTAGTTGATTGGCTGGGGGGCGGGGGTGCATGGAATAGACAGGCTTTTCCTGTTGCCTTGGCTGGTGTTGGCCGCACCCATTTTGGCCAGCAATCATGGTTGGGGCGGAGTCTCAGACAATGGCTGATGCATTGGTGGTTCCCATGCCCCGCTAAATGTTGCATGTAATCTCAGCGTGGTGATATAGGAGGAGCCCTGGCCCCCATTTCTCTGTTGGGGTGGGGGGGGCTTCTATCAAGCCAGTAAACTGGGTACGAACTCTGAACAAGTGGGTGTAGAAATGGGTTATTCATTGGGTGGAAGGGCACATTTTTAGTATTCACTGTGTATGTTATTTTTAAACAGATACCTGTTGGCTTGATGTACCTGGTCTACAACATTATATTGATAGTTCCCCCTAAGGTTTGGTTGAATATCCAAATAGCTGTATTTACCTTGTATACTCTACTATATTTAGAGTGCCCTTTAAGCTTTGGACTATCTTTTTTACACCATTATAGTGATAATGTACTTATCATTAGTACTTTCAACGTTTGTTTTTGTTTTTTTATCAAAGGGTTATACAATGTTCCTATCATATAACAGTGTGACTTTCAAGTTCCTCATTTAAACCTTTTGGTGGCAAGGTACACAGATTACACATCCAGAATGTCTTCTGGTATTCTGGTAGCATAATGTCTTTTTTTTTTTCATTTTCAGCCCTAGTCTGTATCCTATAGACTTTTCATCTATCAGTTTTACTATTAGGCATTTGTGCAATATGTCTAGGAATAATGTGATTGCTTTTCTGTTTTACTTCTATGTTCTTCTGTTCTGGTTGTAAGCTGGTATGACCAATGTAGAGTCACATCTTGTAGTTTATGGCCTAATCTTGTGCTTGTGGCACCAAGTCAATTAGTAAAAAAAAAAGAGAGAAAGAATAGAGGGGGAGGTGTTCTGTAGCTCTGCCCTAGGGAGAACAACACTGCTCCTTCATAGATACAGTTTAGTAAGTGAGCATTGTCAGCCTAGGATAGGAGATGTGTTAATGGCCACATCACTAGGTATAATTAAAGGAAATCAAAGGAAAAAGATTGCAGCCACCACACTTAACAACTGGTAAGCTGCAATATTGTTTTTAAAAATTACGTTCTTACCAAAAGGCTTCAATTAGAACTTGAAATTCACACTATTATACAGAAATATTATGTCACACTGAGTGGCCAGATTATTATGACCACCTGATGTTTGTAGGCAAATTAGCTATAATTAGCTATAATTTTGCGCTGAAGTTGCTAGAGGGCCAGACCATTATAAATAGGGAAGCAGGTTGTTTACCACGACAGTAGAAGTGATTTGTTTCTGAAGATATGGGTAAACAACGCGATTTAACAGCCTTTGAACGTGGGATGATTGTTGGCGCAAGCCATGGAGCGAGTATCAGCAAAACAGCAGAATTTGTTAAATGTTCAAGAGGGGCTCATTGTTAAAGTGTTTAAAGACTGGACTGTCAGCCACAAATCTGGGTCTGAACATGCGAATTGTGGTAAGACTGGTACAAGAAAACAGAAGGGCAACAGTGCAGTGTTAGATTCCTCGCATCAACTTTCAACATCTCGTGGAGTCACAAGGCGGCCCAACGAAGTCATCTCGTGGCCCTACGAAGTACTGATGGGGTGGTCATAATAATCTGGCCATTGTATATCAAATGTATAATTGTAAAAAAAAATTTGCTCTGGGATTCAGTTTATTCTAAACTCTGCTGGTTAGAAACTGTTTAAACCTAACTTCTTTATCTCTATTAAGTCCAGTTCTCAAAATGTCATCTTCCATGTATCCTCATAGTGTTAGCAGCTCCTTAGCACTAAAATGCTGCACTTTGTGGTGCCTGTATATAACTGCTCCAAGCTCACTCCCGCGATGGACTACAATCTAACATTTAGTTTACTAATTTGTATTGAGATTGTAGTCCATTACAGGGACCATGAGGAACAAAAGTAGTCACCCTCCAGAAGGAAGGACAGTGTTGAGGATCTACAGCTGAGTGATACACAAATAAGATACATTTTTGTTAATAGTTGAGGTACTTGAATGTATTTTGAGATTAAAGGGTTTCTAAACCCCTCAGTTTTTCTTTGCATATATATAAGGCTAGCAAGCAGTAGATATATGCAAAAAAAGTTTTCTTTTAAACACTTTAACAGCAGTTTAAACTTACCCCTGTCTTCGCCGCGCGCTCCAGTCCGAGAATCCGAAACTGCTCGGGCGGCCGCAAAGCAACTTGGGGCGGGTGCATGCGCAGTTCGGATTTTCGGCTGGGAGACGAGGAGAGACGCATGGTAAGTCTATGGACGCATGCACCCGCAGGCAGACACCATGGGATCGGAAGTGCCAGCAAGGACAGAGGAGTCAGCGCTGGATCGGAGACCCGCAGCAGCGCTGGAGAGAAGGCTGAAAAGGACAGGAAAGAAGAAGATCGGATTAAGAGACATCATTTAAGGTAAGTGCTGACATTGGGAGGGAAACAAACATTTGACTTTAATGTCACTTTAAACTCCTGAGTGTAGTGTCACTTTAACTTAGATTTAGTCTTATAAACGACGGTACTTTGCCTATTATTGCCCTTTATTTCATTGAGGGAATCCTATACTGGGATAAATATGGAGGCTGGCATATGGAGATCTGCCTCAATACCTTCACAGCCAGTGGTTCAAAGTAGACATATGTGATTCGTTTTGGAAAGATTAGTAATTTGGACGAATTTTCGGAAATTCGGAGATTCGGATATATCCGAATCTCCGAATGACAGAAATGATGAATGAAAACGAATCCGAATTTCCGATAACAAACATTTCAGAAGAAATTAGTTAGCGGTAGTCTGTACAAATATTCGGATCAAGGGTCTAGTAGGAATTTTAGGGGGGAACCCACATTTTCCCCCTATTTTTGGGGGGGTGGAGTTCCCCCTTAAAATTCCTACCAGATTTAAAGGGGCTGGTATGGCTTTTGGGGGTAACCGCATGCATTTTTTTTTCTATTCTGCAGACTATAAAAAAAAGTAATTTTTTTTCTTTTGTCTAATGTCACTTTGCTGCCAAGAATATTTATCCAGAAACAAATATTCGTACAGACTACCGCTAACGAATTTCTTCCGAATCCCGAAACAAATTGACTTTTGGATCCGAATCCCGAGAATCAAAAAAACGGATAATCCGAATGAAAACTAATCAAATTTTTTGCCGGTGCACATGTCTAGTCCAGAATAAGAGCGTAGATTGTAAAATCAGAAGAAAATCAGAAGTATTGATCTGTAAACTTGTTCTGTGACTCAGAAAGCATTGAAGCTGGGAGATCGGTATAAAAGCCAGCCAACTAGCATTATGAAAGGAAGCATTCAGCTGCGGCAGTCTGTGTATTAGCTCAGTACAGGTTTCTTTTGAAGCATACAGTTCCTGAACCAAAAAAGCAAAAATGCAATAAGCTGCAGCTCACTAGTCCATAGATGTGAAGGCTGCATTCGTTTTTAGGCTTATTTTTAACTTTATTTTTCCCTGTTAACTCTAAAAATAACACACTTCCTGCCCCTTAGTGGCTATACTCACTTCTCCACTGTAGCTATTGAAAGAGCCCGCGTATCCACACAGATGGACTAATAATATGTCCACCTTTGTTCATCTCTATTACATTGGGGATGATAGTATCAGACATTTACATAAGATTACATTACATGGTCACCTTTTAGGAAGAGACAAGAACACAGAATTTCTGTCAAGATCAAAAGGTATTTTCTGCAGTTGCTGAAAATGTTCTTAGCCTAAAAAAAAACTAATGCAGCCACCACATCTAAGGGCTGCTAAGCGGCAATATATTACATTTTTGCTATATGTTCTTGGGTTTAGGCATTCTTCAAATAAACCCACATGTGCATGGCAATAACAAGCTAAGGTCCATTTAAAATGGTAAAATCATGATAATAAATAGTTAACTTCACTTTAGATTTAACTGCACACTTTATCACCGATTATTGTAGGTAATTACCCTTCTCAAAAATGCAGAAGAACAATATCTGAGTGCAACCATTATGAAGTGCTTATGTAAATCGCTCTGAATAATTAAGAGCAGAGCATCTGCCTTGAAATGTTGTTTTTATGTTTGGCTACATATTTATAAATTGCCAGCCACAACTCATTATTGTAGCAAAGGTTTCATCTCAGGACAATTTAATAATACAGGTATTTGATTCTTATTTGATTTGATAGTTATGGAGTAATAATATATGCTGATTTGAATGTAATACCTTGCTTGCTTGTTATAATCAGCATCTATGTTTTGCCCATAACCTGGGCAGTATTTGGTACCTTCTTTCCCTAGGTACATATGAATAATGATGCTGTTATGTAGATACCAACTGTTTTTATTGCCAGACATGTGCATGTTTTTTTTAGTTTGGTTGTTTTTTTTTAAATGTAAGAAGGTATAAATCACAACTAAATGCCATTTAGATTGCTAAAGCACTGTGTGTCATAAAGAACTGCTAAAGAGTGGGGAAGAAAGCAGTGGGGCTACCTGCCGGCTAGGCTGCACACATACAAGGGGTAGCAGACACTGATCTTATTCTTGTGTACATCTTGGATGTAAATGACCTGTTCATGGGCACTGAGTAATGTGCCTGTAATCATGCAATCCAGAGCAATCCTATTGGTCTGATTTACTTAATCATAGTCACATTACTCTGAATAGGAAACATACAGTAAAAAAAAAACTAAATTAAAAAAAAAAAATTTAAATAGTTTAAGAAAAAGAGAAAAAAAGAGAAAATTAAAAATAATTTTAAAAAATCCGGCAAAAGAAAAACAATTGGGTGGAGCTAGCAGTGACAGCTAGCTAAGCCCAACTGCTTCCTATTGGCCTGCAGCTGCCAGAGTCTTCTGGCAGGTCCCGCCCAATGAATAACAACTGAGCGGAGCTGTCCGTGACATCGCGGCCGGCTCCGCCTAGTTGTTATTGTTTATTGACAGATCAGCGTCCCCAGGTCATTTGGGGACGCTGATCTGTCATTACAACTGGGCAGAGCCTGCCGTGAGATCACGGCTGGCTCCGCCCAGCTGTCATTTGCGTGGAGATTGGTCGGCTTCGGCCGACCTTTCTCCATGCTTTGGCTGTCACCTTGGCTCAGTGGAGCCGAAGCATATGCCTTCGGCCCAGTTGAGCCACTCGGCTGCCTTCCTGAGTCACAGCTCACAGAGCAGATTGGGGTACAGATGTTCCCCAGTTTGCTCTCACTCTTTTTTCCTAACACTAATTGTCATGGCCTCAGGTCCCCTAGAGGAGCCTGTAAAACTTGGCAGGGGGGTGTGAGGTGGCAGCACTCTCGCAGGCTGCCACAAGTGATCTGAGTGACTGCACAGCCACCCAGATCACTTGTAGAAAATGATAACAAGATCATGTCTGCTGTATAAGTCACTTCAGGACATTTATGAACGTCAGTCCTGAATAGGTTAAGGTAGGTCCTCATATTACATACTTATGATGAATATAAAGGGGTTAAAAACCCTCTATCCATTATATAATAGGGATCTCTTTGACTATAAGCAATGTACTTTGTACCCATTGTGGCCACTAGATGGAGCCGAGGAACACAGGTATTTACTATGCTTTTCTGCTCCATCTAGTGGTCATAATGTGCTGCAACTCTTACTCGCACACCTGTTCACTATGAGGGTTATTCACAAAGCTGCTGAAGGCAGCCGAGTGAATAACCCAGCCGAAGTGAAGTGAACCAAACGCTGTTCAGCTATTCACTTCTGGCTTGTACGGCTGATTTCAGCCCTACATTGGCTGAAATCAGCTGTACATCGGCTCTGTATGGCTGCCTTCGGTCAGCCGAACAAGTGCAGATGGACTTCGGCTCAGCTGATCCAACATCTGGATCAGCTGAGCCAAAGCTCTGGCAGCTCACTCGCTGCCGTTCGCCCCTATTCTCATAGGAGCCAAACGGCATTCGGCTCAGCTATTCTGCTCCGTACCTCCGTGGTACGGAGCAGAATAGCAAATAAGTGAAAACAGTGTAAAAAAACAAGGTTGAATAATTATTTTTAAAATGATAAAAAATAGTAAAAGTAAAAAATAAAGATATTTTAAAGAAGGAAAAAAAACAACTGGGCAGAGCTACCAGTAACAGCTAGCTCGGCCCAACTGTTTCCTATTGGCCGGCACGTGCTAAGAGTTTTCTAACAGGTCCTGGGCAATGAATAACAGGGTTTTTATTGTTTAATGACAGATCAGAGTGCTCAGGTCATTTGGGGACGCTGATCTGTCATTACAACTGGGCATAGCCTGCCGTGAGATCACGGCTGGCTCCGCCCAGCTGTCATTTGCGTGGAGATTGGTCGGCTTCGGCCGACCTTTCTCCATGCTTTGGCTGTCACCTTGGCTCAGTGGAGCCGAAGCATATGCCTTCGGCCCAGTTGAGCCACTCGGCTGCCTTCGGCTGCTATACAGCAGCCCTTCGGTTCAACTAAACCAAAGGGCAGAGGCGGCCGGAGGATCAGCCGAAGCTACGGCTGGATCCTTTCTCTCTTTAGTGAATAACCCCTAAGTTTACCTATACTTTAACAAGTAGAAGCATTATATCTTCTGTTCACCATTGGACCTTACATTTTACCATGAAGTGCCTGCAGAAAAAGCATAGCTATCAGTTATTTGGAAGACAGAGATTGTGTCTCCTCTCAACAATCTGTGCACTACTTTACCTTTTAGCTTGGATTTATCTACAAGGATCCACATGTTACCAGCAAGGCACAAAAAAAGAAATATGAATGTAAATGGAAAATATCCTTGAGTGGTCTTCCTTCACCTGATACTATCTTAGGCACACCTGATACTATCCTGGGCTTATAAATGCTTATCGGATGCTATGGGCATACATTTGTGTCCATGGAAAACGTTATTATGAGACCAGTAAAAAAACATTTTTTTAAAGTGTATGATATTATTTGCTATGTAAACTTGTAGGGTGTTTTAGAAAGCCACAAAGTAAGCTTCATGCTCACAAATTGTGATATAGCATTGCATAATACAACCTATCAGTAGGAAAATGAATGTTACATACTGCACAAACCCTGACTCTAAGGACTCAAATACAAAGAAAAATCCCAAACACTAAAAAATGATTGGTTAAAAAAAACTATTATATAAAATAAGAGGGAACATACATGCAGTCCTAAACGTGCATAGTGCTAAAAATGCATAGGGAAAAGAAGCTACAAACCACACTATGGGACTACTCTGATGAATGGTCCCTCCCTGAACATCAGAGAAGGAAAGGAGCAAAGCTGTAGAAAGATGTGTAACTAAAAACAACACCCTTGCTTACAGTATATATGTACAAATATCCTAGCTAAATATGTATTAGTAAATACATGGGGCAGGTGTATCAAGCATATCCATTCAAGAAACCCTTGTGCAAGCATGCAAGAATTGCTCAACTAAAAATATTATATACAACAAAATTTGGCTGAGCTTTCTGTCATAATCACCACACAATGTTTTAACTTTAACCTTATCCACTACCCAGAATTGGAGACCCTGCACATTTGCCTGCGTAAAATGTCAGTCAAAATGAGACCTTAGATTGCCAGTTCTGATAGTTTAAAGATGGTCATTATTGCAACATTTAAAGAATCCCTTTGGCTCTCTCACTTGACCTTTTCTCCCAATGTGCACAATGATAATGAAAACTTTCTCAACCTGTTGTCTTCCTGGACAATTTTTGTTTAACTTTACGGTAATGAACCATACACACTCTCCCTCACTTTCTTATATACCTTAGTGAGACATCTATGTGTATGACCTTTTCCCAAGAATCTCCTCTGGAAACATCCTGCCTCCTCTTCAAGATTCTCCTCTGTTGAAGTTATGCCATGCTCTTTGGGTAAAAACTTCCCACATTTAACAAACTGTTCATGAATTATGGCTTTCTATACAACTTTGTACACACTCAACCAGATTGGGACTCACTGATCTCCGAATCCATGAAATGAGTTAACCTTCTACTATAAGTGTATTTGAAATTCCAATCATTAATGTTGAGAAGGGCTGCAAACCTTCAAATCATCTTCACACTAATCCCAAAATATTAACACATCGTCTATGTATCTGTACAACATCAAAACTCGGTAGAGATACCCAGACATCTGAACATCACCAAACAATTGGCGCTTCCACTCTCCCAGGTGAGCTACACCTCAGTACAGCATAGGAGGGGCTATTTATTAACGTAGCTACAAAGTATGGTTTGTAGTTTATTTTCTCCAAGGAAAATATAATAATAAATATATGTCATGTTTATATTGTGTATTTCCTTATCCATGCATAACTCACTCACTGATGACAGATTTTCATGTGAAACAAGGCATTTCACAAGAAAGCCAAACACACACAAAAAAAAAACAACTGTGACACATTTCAGTGTGTCAGGCTGGGTGTGCTTTGGCACATTAGTCAGACATTCTGCAAACATATAATGCTGCAAGTTTTACTAGATTGTTTCTATTACATGTTTTGTTGTCATTGTTTTGTGTTAGCTTATGTATAGGGGAGTCTTGTTAATTAATGTCGCTTTACATGTTTTAGCTCTATTTGGCAATGGAATTGGACAACTGACAAAAATATACAAAGTTTAAGAGAAATGTCTGGGAAAAAAATATTCAGGAGACTTTTCAGTAAGGCAGTTATGAAAATAAAAATATTTAAAGCTATATGCAAGTTGATGTTTAGGATTATTAAGATCCCAAGCAAGTACTGACTGGACTCCCCTACCCAACCTAAGATTGGAAAAATATGGCACTTTTAGTAGTAGATTTTGCAACTTTTTGTATGATTGCATCTCTGGATTTTCAAAGAGATGCCTGTCAGTCTTGATAGGGTGGCCCCATAGAGGGTCTGATTGTTGGCAGATGTTTTCCTGCAAGTCACATCTATAGAGTTACTATTGTATGCTAGGCATTTTACCAAAATATGCATCTCTGTGGTAGAAAAACCTACGGAATATACATTTAGCTGTTAAGCAATTCATCGTAAGAGGCAATTCATTGGTATCCCATCTTGGCAGGCAGTGCATTAAAAAACTTCTTGGTAGGATCACTAAGAAACACTAAGGATACACATATGTATGGAGAAGCAATGCACAGTGAACTAATAGGCAATAGACCGGGGAACAGTTGCATCAGGCTACGTGGACATTGCAATAACAATGTAATGTCCATGATGGCACTTAATGATCAATCTGGGAATATTAAGTGATTGCATTGGTTAGTAAATCTTGCCCAAATACTGTTGTCCCCCCTGAGTTGATCTAGAGTCTAAGAGGTTTATTCACTAACTGCCGAAGGCAGCCGAGTGAATAACAGAGCCGAAGTGAACACTCCAGCTCAGTATGGCTGATTTCAGCCGTACATCAGCTAAAATCAGCCATACATCGACTGTCTCCGGTCAGCCATGAGCTGAAGTGCAGTGAGCGAATTGCCGAATGCTGCCAAGCGGCACTTGGCTTGGCTATTCTGCTCGCTACCTCCGAGGTAGCAAGCAGAATAGAAAAAATTTAAACAAATGAAAAAAAAGTTTCAAAATTATTTAAATGAAAGTTAAAAAAGGAAAAGTTTTAGAAAAGTTGTGAAAAAATGTTTTTTAAAGAAAATAAAAATAAAAAACAAACAACGTGGGGTCCCCCTCCCAAACCATACCAGACCCTTTAGGTCTGGTAGGAAAGTTAGGAGGGACCCCATTTAAAAAAAAAAAAAAGCATGGGGTTCCCCTAAAAAGTCATACCAGGCCCTTTAGGTCTGCTAGGAATTTTAGGAGGGAACCAAGTTAAAAAAGATTAAAAAGTGTGTGGGGTTCCTCCCCAAAGTCATAGCAGGTCTGGTAGGAATTTTAAGGAGCAAGGCCACCACCAAAAATGGGGAAAAAACGTGGGGTCCCCCTAAAATTCCCAACCAGACCCTTGATCCGGGCCTGGCAGGGCCGGAAAGGGGGGGTTGAGCGAGCACCCCACCCCCCCTGCAATACTAGGCCACATGCTCTTGGCAATGGGAGGGTGCATTTCCAGGGTTGCCCCTGGAAAAGCACCTTTTCTACCTTTGCCGATGGGGGAATACCAGGCATTCTGTGAATGGACAAGTGCAGTGGAGGTACAGGCATTTGACTGGATCTCCCCTTGTCCATTCACAGAATGCCTGGTATTCTGTAAAAAGAACACAAGGCTTTTTGTGAACAGATGATGGGAGACGATGGGGTGGGTACATGACTGAAGCCCTTCAATGTCACAGCCATGATTATTTTCAGTAACCAGCAGCCAACTGGCCTAGGATAGCCCTAATTAAGTCACTAGAGGTGGGTTATTGCAATGGGTTTTTTTCCTGGAATTCAGCTCTAAGTATACATATATATAATGTATACATATAGATAGATATATTTATATATATTACAGTATATGGAATTTCACATCTGCTTTGCAAGCAATACACTGGAATACACATAAACCACTAAATTACACATGTTTTTTTTTTTACTGGGCTGCACCCACAGTGGCATGAACATGCAACAACAGTAAATAAGTGCAACCTCTCTTGGACCATATTGTAATAGTAATAAAGCTTGCATAAAATAAGTTAATGGGCTTCCATTGTGGACTTCCCTGAAAATGGTAGTTCCCTGGCTGTTGAGTAGTCAAGCTGATGTAGCCCTATTGTGGTGTCAGGTTCTTTAAGAGGAAAGATATTGCAGCTGCAGGTGGAGCCAGAGAGCACAGATTGTGGAGATTGCAGTACAGAGCAGCTATATGGATACATTTCTACTGAAGAGGACAGAACTGCGTTTCCCAGGAGGCTGTGGGGAGGAAACAGGAGGTTTATGGGTTGCCTCTGCGGAGCAGCCTCAGTCTGGGACAGCCATCTGAAGAGGACAGATCTGTGTTACAGGGTGATTAAAGACTGCGTGTTACAGAGCTGTTTGGTCGTTACTGACACATAGGGACACACAGGCTCTATGCAGTAGTGCTTTGAGAGACTGATGTTCGCCTGCTGAAACAGAGAGAGACTGTGTTTGAGCGCTTGAAATGAGGCCTGGTCGCATGGTCAATCCAGCCACCGGAGTAATCCAGCCTGCCCAGCTGAGTGAGTGGAGCCGACGGAGCTGGTGGAGATCATTGCCAGGCACCCTGGACGGC
>NW_017306893.1:855839-893401 GCF_000935625.1 Nanorana parkeri
ACATCTGCTATACAGCAAGGGCCCCAACGTTGGCTAGCCTAGGACAATACTACTGGCCAGTAGTTTAGCGGGGGATAGATACTTTTAAGTAAAGATATTAATGTTGACTGCATTAAATCTAAGTGTATTATCTGAGACATTCTGACATTGCAGGCTTTCCTGCATGCAATAGATTGCTGCTGCGTGTCAGATTGCCTTATCCTGTTATTGGTTGTATTACATGTGATTGGGGAGCCGATAAGTGTTTGTTCTATTCCATAGTCATTAAATCTGTTATAAAACTTCACAAGGTGTGCTGGTGTGCTGTGGGTTCATTGCTTGTGGTGTGTCACAGAGGTGAACCAAAAGACCCGATCATCCAGCGGCTCCTTCGGGGGTGAGCGCTACACTATTATCACTCCAGCTCTACTTGCTGCACGCATGCTGCATGTGAGAGACTCAGAAAGCATTGTGACCACTGCATTTGTATGTGAGCCAAGCAGCTAACATTTTGAAGAGGTCAGCAAGGGTAGTCCTATATTTTGTTGTTGTTGCAGGAGTTTCTTTTAAACTGCAAACATTATTAAGAAGCAGAAATTAGTAAGGGTTGATTATTGCATGCAAATGTTTAGGTGAAATCCTTTCTTTACTTTGTAATATTTGTTTTGAAATGCATTGTGCAAACTACTGGTTAAATGTATTGCACAGAAAGTGTTTCAACAATGAACCTTATTTGTGTAATTGAAAAATAGGAACACAGAAAACCATTAGTATGTGGGTAGATACATACACTTTCAGTTTATCTTTTCTAAAAGGACAGGTGTTGGAAAAGGCTACAGATTGATCCTGAGCTTACACAGGTTGAGAACTACTGGTGACACCTGTCACCAGTAGTTCTCAACCTGTGTAAGCTCAGGATCCACATTTGTCCTTGGCCATTAAGTCTCGACCCAAGTCGCACGGCCTTAGGGTAGTGCTGGTTCCGGTGCAGGCGTACAAACTGTGGATGGGAGGAGCGTTTGTGGTACCATTCAAATGAATGGCAACACAACACACCTCCCACATCAGAATGCACAGTAGGTGTGATCGCGTGGTACAGTTAACGCACTGTGTTAGTGTAAGTGGGCCCTCAAAAAAACTGAAATACATATACAGACACAATCTCACACGAACACACTCCACACACACGTTTTTTTTTAGGTCCACCCAGTCTCACTACCTTACGAGAACAAGAGTGGATCCTCAGCCTGGGGTCCAGTGTGGGCTGCTGTGCTGTGACGGAGCTCCATCCATATATCCATTGCTTGTACAGCTCCCTTGCGTGCCCTGTAGAGGTGTCGTGAGCCAGAATGTGATGTCACTCCGGTTCCAGTCACCTCTGCAGGACATGTGAGGGAGCTGTAAGCAATGCACGGATGGAGCTCCCTCGTGGCCATAGCCCCAGCCTACCCCACCCAAAGCTGGCAGCATATTTTGAATGGCTGGTTGGCACGAAAACTGACAGTGCTGCACTTGGGGAAGGAAGAGGAGCCTCTCACCTAGAAAAGTGGAAGGCATGCGGCGACCCACTGAACACAGGGTTGCAACCCACTTTGGGATCACAACCCACCAGTTGAGAACCAAGGATCTAAATGACAATAAATGTAAGTCTGGAAACAGAATAACAATTAAAAACAGGAAGACACTGAAAGGACAAAAGGAACATGCAAGGAACTCACCAGGCATTTGTATGTGTTTATCATTCTAAGCTGATATAACTGATAATCTCTTTCATTAAATGATTTCTTAAAAATCCTTTAAATACTCTTTACTTCTTCTGTCTGGCTAAGGGCCAGTTCACACTAGCCCATCTACTAAAATTCTGCGTTTTAGTGAACTGGCTAGTGCGTTGTCGTAGCTCCGGTAATGAGGGGAATTTATCAGAACTGGCGCAGATGGAATCTGGAGCAGCTGTGCACAGTAACCAATCAGCTTCTATCTATCTTTTTTAACCCTTAATTGAACAAACTGAAGAGAGAAGATGATTGGTTGCCATGGGCAACTGCTCCAGGATCTGCCTGCTCCAGTTTTGATAAATTCCCCCCAGTGTGTGTTGTATTGCACACTGGTGGAGCTGTCACTGTTTACATGTTTTCTAACTTCATGTGAAGTGTACAATCTGTACACTCCATTCAGGTCCTTGCACAGCAGTGCGGTGTGTTGCTCTGACATGCAGTGACCTGTGGTGGCATCCAGTGCATTGTGAAACAATGCACCATAATTGCATTTTTGTTCAGCACAGCTCCCCGCCCATCACATGTGTGTTGTGGGGTGAACAATTGTTTCTCCTAGCATAAAGATGTCTACGTGAACAAAACCACGCAACATCCGCCTGAAAATAGCTCCTGCATCTTTTTGTGCGACAGGCGTTTTCCTACGTGGGACGCAATGCTAAGGTGTGAACAGTCACTATTGACTTGCATGGAAATGTGTGTTTTTTGCGACTAGATCCATGTCAAAAATTGCTCAGGTGTGAACCAGGCCTAAATATTTAGCACCAGTATATCTTAAACTGGCCATATCAGTTAGATTTCTCTACTTCAGCCCCGCAGGCTAAACAAGAGAAATCACTTAATGAGTGTGGATGGAAGAATCTCTACTGCTTGCTACTGTATTTAGTAAGAATATCTGAAGAGTGAGTTCAACTGATTGGCTGCAATTATTGTTCAGTTGGCAAATTTCCACCCAACCCCTTCGACAAAGTCAATTTAAAAATGGACTTTTGTTGGGCCAGGGTTTGCTGGGTGGACCACATGCCGATCACCTTTATGTCAATTCAAAAGAAAACAGCTAACATTTGATCTGTGTATGGCCAGCATAAGGTTCTGCTTTGTGTTTGATTAAGTAATTCATGTTGAGTCAAACAAAAAAGGAAGTCGTGGCAGAGAGTGTTAGAAAGCCACAGTGGAAAGAAGTCAGCCACCCCTTGAAAACATAAAAAACACTCTGCTAATACCACTGTGCTTGTTGCAGTCACTGCAATTACTACTTTCTACAACCAATTTGTCAAAAGCTAATGAGGAGGAATGTCCATTACATAAAAGTAAATGTTAACACACATGATAATTACAGATCTGGCTTCACCAGATCATTATATTAACCACTTCATACACAGGAGAACTAGCAATGATCAAATGAGCTCCAGATTAGAACAAAACAATGTTCCTTAATCCAACATACAGCATCTGGAGTCACATGAGTGGGCTCTCCTCTTGGCTTCTTTATTTTTCTTCACAACCCCATTTTTTCTGTTGAGCTCTGTCTGCTTTGGGAATCTAATGGGCTTTATAAATGTGATATTATAAGCAGAGGCCATACCACTTGAAATTGTCTTTTTTACGTTGGAAGTGCTGCCTTCCATCTGCCCATCGCTTTCAGCAACTTCCTGGATTCCCAGTGTGCTTTCCATTCTCTTTCCCTGCTGCTTGATGTAATACAATCTCAATTTCTCAAGACTACATAGCCCATAATGCATTGCTTGCAGCAAGCAATGATGATGTTACATTGTTCAGACATTATGTTGTCGTTCAGAAGGCACGCTGTGAGAGGTGTGACACAAGGAAGTGAATATTTACAGGGCAGAGTGAAAATTATCTCAGTGCATTGTGGAAGTACGTCCTATGGGCATCTTCAATAAGTAAGTTTACAAACTTCTAAATCGATATGGTTGTTAGGAGTGAGATAGAACGTATGGAACTTCAATGTAGAAATACATATTTATTAAAATTTTTAGCTGTAGACAACCTCTAACAGGTGTAGAAACACGTTTTGTGCTAGGGGAGGGTATTGGAAATTAAAACTAAAACAGTCTAAAGTTACTTTGATGTAAATACTATACAACATAAAGTTTTGAATGCTGATCTTGTATTTATCTATATAGGTAGATACTATTGTGTCTTATCTGTTCTTTTTTGTTACAGACACGTTTCGTTTTGTCCTCGGAATATGAAACTCTCTTATACAGTGGTTTGTTCTCTAGAAAGAACTTAATTAGGTGTGGACATGATTTTGAGTCATACTGTATCCGTATATATTATATACTATGAATGTTAATTACGGATTTGCGTAAAAGCAATAAGGAATCATATGGAAATAAAGTCAGTTGAGGATTTATAATAATTTATAGAAATGCTGCTGTTAGACATGCTATGCTTTAAAAAGTATCTGTAAAAAAAATAAGTCAAGGCAACTGGACTTGCTGTATTTTTCTTGAAGACGTTTCACTGGTCATCCAATTCAGAATGACTTATTATCTGGGAATAAATATGCTGAATGTTGCTCCAATCCACATAATCTGTTAGTCGCGACCAGGTATTGATTGCATTTGCATAATTGGAGTCTAGGAAGTGTTATTAACCTGCCCAGAGAGAGGTGTTAAAACAGCATTGTATGTGGCAGACAATAGATGTCTCACTCCCCCGCTGGAAAAGGACAAAGCCATTGATCGGGCTATGTATCATCGCCTCTACCCTGGTGAAGCCCCTCCGTGTATATATGGACTTCCGAAGATACATAAGGATGGGACCCCTCTCAGGCCAATTGTCAGCAGCATAAACTCTGTGACTTATAACGCTAAGCCAAGCATTCGGCTATTCAGTCTCTGCTGTTCGGCCCCTTTGAGAATAGAGAATGAAGTGCCGAACGTTAACCTCAGCCGAGCCAAAGGGAGGTGAAGTGGGCCAAACGCAGCCCATATACGGCTAAGAATAGCCATACATCGGCTGCAGTGAATAGCCGTAGAGGCTTCGGCTCACTTTGGTTCCGGGCGGTTATTCATTCGGCTGCCTTCGGTAGCTTAGTGAATAGCCCCCTGAACGTTTCAGGACTGTAATAAAATAGTTAAATATCAATAACTTTCGGTATGTTTTACCAAACGACCTAACATTTTCAGAATATGTGGGCTTAGATAGAGTGTGAAGTTTAGGGGAAATTGGTTAACATCTAAGTTCTTTGTTGTACGTTAAGCCACATTGTTTCCCAAAAAAACAAGCTTAATGTCACTCACTTGCTTTGTGGAAAACCAAATTCCATTAAACTTTTAGGATAGGTTTGAGAAGCTGAAAGCTTAGGTTGTGAAAAGGTTCAAGGCAATTGATTGAGGTTTAGGCACATTATGGTACATTAAGCTCTTTTTTACATTAAGTTGTTCACATCAAATGTTTTAGGATTGTAAAGAAATAGTAAAATGTGAATAACTTTTGGTATGATTTGCCAAACGACCTGAAAATGTAAGAATATTGATGATAAGTTTGCATAGATAGAGTCTAGTATTGTGTTAGGTTTGGGGGAAATTGGTTAACATCTACATTCTTTTTGGTATGTTAAGCCACATTAAACTCCACAAAAAAACAGCTTAATGTCACTCATTTGCCTTGTGGGAAACCAAAGTCCATTAAACTTCCAGGATAGGTTCTGGAAACTGAAAACGTAGGTTGTGAAAAGTTTCAATGCAACTGATTAAAGTTTAGGCACTTTATTACATGTTAAGCTACAATAAGCCATTTTTGCATTAAATGGTTTAGGATGTCCCATTTATACTTTATAATCATGTATGTTGACAATGTACAGATGTCTGGGTGCCACTCCAAGTAGCCCTGCTGCCTTACTCCCTGGGCCAAAAGTTGTTCTATCTATCTCTATATCTATCTATTTATCTGTCTATCTACAGTATCTTGACATTGCTAACATGAAGGTGAGTTTGCAAATTGGGCTTCAGTGGGCACAGTAGGGTCATTTCAGGGTGGGTACAGCATATGTCCAGCATGCTAATCTAAACATACATATGTGCTCCTAATACAATTTAGAATTCACAGTCATTAAGAATCAGTCTTTCTTCAGCGTGCACATTTCTTTCAAGGAATATCTACAGGATAAGACTGACCTATGTATGAACTTCCTTCTTGTATAGATTTTCACTATTACATCTATAAGACAAATAAAAATAATGAGGAAGTAGTGAAGATACTTATATTGGATTATACGGAGGAAGTTGCACTTTAGCTACTGCTCTAAACATACGTTTCTGTTTTAGATTAAGTAGGGTGGGGTTCACTTCTGTGTTTAAAGTGTATCTCTAGGCAAAACCTTTTTTTACGTTTTGGATAGATTTGGGAAGGGTTAGACCACCCGTCACATTTTTATTGATGTCTGTGTCTTTATTTAGTAGATTCACCTATTGATGACCATTGTTCCAGAAAAGGAAAGTGAGGGGAAAAACTAAACTTTTAGAGGAGTCCCAAGAACAAAAGGAAAGGGGAAATCTTCAAATCGGGACACATGTGCTGGGGACAACTGCCTAAGAGATAAAATCCCCTCACTTTGGTAGGTCTCCTCTAACTTCCTGTTGTGTTACTAGGAAATTTCCCAATGATACACATACATCAAAAAATTAACATCAGGGTTTTTTACCCTTTCCTAACTGAAAAAGATTGGTTATACATACACGCTATGGACTAAGCTACATGGGTGATATTAAACATTTATTACTGAGAGATTTAAAGGAGAACTATGGGGTTAGGGCTTTTCCCCATAGTTCTCCTAAGGGTCACGGGAGAACACAAACTAGCGTTCTCCCGTGACCCAAAGCTCAGTATACCGCGTGCTACAGCTTGCGGTATACTGAGACACCGCAGTCGGGACGGACCCCAGCTGTGCCTGCCCCCTACCCCGTCCATTTCGCCAGTCAGCGATGGAAGACAGGACAGGGGAGGGGGGGAATCCCTGCAGGGAGCCGTGAGTGACAGTGTGCAGGGATAGATCGAGAAGTGAGCGCGCAACGCTATGTGTTCGCTCACTTCCCGATCTACTGAGCCGACCTGTGACAGTTTAATTGTCACAGTTCGGCTCAGATTATGAGGTGAGTGAAAATCACTCGCCTCATAATTCTCCTTTAACTACTTGCTGGTAGTAATCTTGTTAAGCTAGAGCTACACAGGATATTTTTAAACAAAGAAGGGAGGGGAGAAGCGCTACACACCAAGCGATGGGGGGCGTTTTTTTAGGAAGGAAGGCTGGAATAGGGACCAGTTTTAGTTCCAGGGTCCGAGTGATGCGTTCAGTGGTTGATCCGATTCGTCCCAGAAAACATAAATGTATGATACGGAGATGACGATATTATGTGAAAAGTGAATCAAAACAAATGTAGAAACTTACCATTAGGTAAGGAGTGTTGCGAAGTCATCGGCGAGGGGTGGAGTTAGTTGGTTCTGGTTTTTCAGGGATTCCTGGTTGCGATCTGTTGCTAGGAGGGATGTCCGTCTGTTGTTGTCCTGTTGATTGCAGGTAGTGAGGAGGCAGAGGCGATGAATTCCTCCGTTGCTGATAAAAAGTTCTCAGGCGGGTATGCCCTTGGCGGACCTGTCAGGGGCGTTCCCTGGTGACGCCAGGGGTTCCCCTGTGACAGGGAGATATGGTCTGTCCGCTTACTGTTAGTAACACCCCGGTCCGGATGTTTCTGAAGCCGCTCAACTAAACATTTAGTACTATTTTCAACCCCCTGCGCTGTATCTCGGTACGTTGTCCCTGAAACTTTCCATAGGATATTTTTAGTAGCTCAATCACTTTACTAAAATTAATCGTGATTAATCATTAGGACTAACTCTTGATCGCTAAACAGATGGAACAATTACACAAGAAGTATGCAGTAAAATCTTTTGCACTTGATTGTAACATTGGAACAATGTGATTGTGGGAGATTGAAGCTACATGCTACTTGTATGATTGACTCCATAGGGAGTCATTTGTGTCATCTGTTTGTCTGTTTGTCGATTAATTGCTAATCCTGGGTAATACTTGCCAGTAATTTTATTAGCCCGTGTAGCTGTAGCCTAATGAGGTGACTGCCAGCAAGAAGTTAAAGGGTTATTAAACCCTCATGGTTTTTTTGCATATATCTACGGCTAGCAAGCAGTAGATATATGCAAAAACTTTTTTTCAAAAACACCTTTTGAAACAGGTTCAAACTTACCAGTGTCTTCACCGCACGCTCCCGTCCAAACATCTGAAGAGTCTCGGGCGGCCGCAAAGGATTTTGCATGCGCAGTTCAGATGTTCAGTCAGGAGACGAGGAGAGACACAAGGTAAGTCTATGGAGCAGCGTGCACCCGCACAGACTCCGTGGGACATCAGAGAAGAGGAGGACAGAGGAGTCAGCGCCGGATCAGAGACCCGCACAAGCGCTGGAGGGACATCTGAAAACCACAGTAAGGAAGAAGATGATCGGATTAAGAGGCATGATATAAGGTAAGTCCTTACACTAACACTGGGGGAGGGAAAAAAATATCCTTTAATGTCACTTTAGATCACTCTGTTGCAAGAGATTAAAACTGCCTATGTAGAACAGCCATAAGCTCTCCCAGTCTTCAACAGTGGGATCCTAACCCCTGCAATAGCCATAATCGACTACACCGAGCAAAGTTTTCATATTTTCTATATCACAGTACACATGCAACATACTTCATTTAACAAAAATAAGGAAAAGAGAATTATTGTTATCTAGAAAAGAGCAGACAAAAATATGAAAATGTTCTTTATTCATATATATATTTGTATAACCAGTGATGCTTATGCTCCAGAATACACTATGAATACATTTTCAAATTTGGTTATTTCAGTAAGGAATATTTTTTTCCAAAGCTAACATGAATAATATATATACAGTATAGCTTTACATATTAAAACTAAAAACCAAAAATTGTGTCACTTTAATTGCATGTATAAACAATATATAATGTGTAATTCGTATTGAAAATACTGTTAAGCAAAATATGTTTTGATGTCATTTAAAATTAATTACCAAACAAATGTTTTTAGATCCACTGCACTGCTATCTTGGGGGTTTCCCTTTTCAGTACATTTAAAGTGCAGCAGTAGCAAGTGAACGCAAATCCCACATTTTGGGCTGTCATCAGAACAGGAATAGATTGGCATCTTCCAATGGGGACACTAGCTCTGGTGACGCTGCTGACCACTGGGGATTTTCCTTACTTTGAAGGAGTTCCCCCTCACTTCCTGTTGTGCCTATCGGACAAGGAAGTGAAGGGAAATCTGACCAATGGGACACAGATGGCAAAAAAACTTACTCTCTAATCTAAAACTATATAAAATTGGCTTCAGTTCTACTTTTCCATGCAGGGAAAATGCTTAAATTCAGGTCTATTTATGTATGTATGTGTGTGCGTCCTGACTATTAACTTCCATAGCCAGATATCACCGCTCCTTCACAGCAGCAGCACGAGAGAGAATGGTGGGTGTACACTGGCTGAGCCTGTCTTGCTTCAGCATTAGCAGTTACTTAGAGAAAAAATGTCCGGTCGCGCACCACAAGCTTCACTGAAAAGTTGTTGTTTTAGCACACAGGTACACATTGTCCCGCCGTTGATGTTCTTCATTCTGGCATGTTTCACCCAATAATTAGTCATGCTAGGGAACGAGCTTGGAGCCTGAGTTTGGTGTCACTTCAAGATGTCTACACTGGAACCATTCCTATATTACATGCCATCCAACATGGTGCATGATGAATGCACTTGTAGTACAGGTACTCATCTGCCCTATGTATGTGTGTGTAAATAAGCTGAGATCTAATGCCTTCAACAGGTACTGAAAATCCCATGTCTTTATTTTATATCAAGGATTTTTTAATAGTATTCATTCTAAACTATCAACCCATCTTAATTTATTCAGAAATGCCAGGACTCACCGCTCCTTTTCACCTCCGACTGCAAGGCAGTGTGTGCATCGGGTGCAGGCTATAGTGTGCTCACACTCCTCAAACGATACTTCTGCAATCACCCGCCCGATACCAGAGTCCATAAAATCCAAATTTGTTGTGGTAAATAAATGTTTAATCTTGGATCCATGTATGTAATTTCAAAAACTGTAGAACCAGCACAGAATGATCTTCCAAAGAATTGCAAACTTTATTCCACTTGCATCTATACAAAGAACAACCGCTGACACGTTTCTGCCTTACTCGGCCTTAGTCACAGCTATGGCCAAGGCTGAGTAAGGCAGAAACACATCAGCAGTTGTTCTTTGTATAGATGCAAGTGGAATAAAGTTTGAATTTCTTTGGAAGATCATTCTGTGCTGGTTCTACAGTTTTTGAGCCTATCACTCCAGAGGAGAGTCATCCGTGCACCAAGTGTGGATTGCAAGGATGCATGATAGGGGTGAACTGTGTGCTTTGTGTTTTTAGTCTGTATGTAATTCATCACAATAAATTTGGATTTTATAGACACCGGTTTCGTGCGGCTGATTGCAGAAGCATCTTCATTTATTGTTATGTGAGAATGTACAGTATTGTATCATTAAAAAATATTGCATTGCATTCATTTAGCACAATGCAAGCCTAACATCCTCTGAAGCCTCTAAACTAAACTGTACAGTTCTAATCTTGATTTGCATGAAATGAAAAAGCATCTGCAAAGCCTAAAAATGGCAACCTCCAACCTGGCAACCTTTTACATATTATTTGAAAATGAAGCTGAAAGGCTGTACCCACTCAATCTATACCAGCTCTGATTTTATTTATAACCATAAGTTTTCATTTTTGCTCCAGCACTATTCCTGACACAGTTCAGTGCTAGGAAAGTCCATGGTTGCTTCTGGAATTGGTAGAGACTGCACACTGTGCTCTCAAATATAAGATAACTGTGTATTTCATAGAGATCCAAAAGTATAACACTAGTCATCTTCTGACAGATTCATATTGAAAGGTACACATGCAAACATAATTCATGGAAGGAAGACTCTTTGTTCATTTTAGAAGTTTTCTTTGTTAAAGATGAAGTGTACACCCCTGGGGTCTGCACTGGAGTTTGCAATGGACAGCTTACTGAGGTCTTCAGCAAGACTTTCAGGTCCACACAGGAAAACACCCACTCTGGAGCTTGGGAACAAAAGGAAATCATAGATCATGTTTTGCATAAAGGACGAACAGATGGTTAGGTACTCTACAGTTGATATTAGACATTATATGTGGTTGGGTACAGTTACAATTACAGTTACAATTTAACATCTGAAACAAACAATCTATAAATAAGCACGATTGCCAGGAGTGGACAACTACAGTTTCCTGCTGCCACCTACAAAAAACATCTGATTTAGTGATCATCCTCCTAAGACTTTTATATTTTTAGTGTTGTTTTGGTGTTCTTTTTCTCTGATTACATGTTGGGTAATATTATGTTTCATTTTGCTGTCTTCCAATGTATTCTATAGCAAAAGGTGAGGATGATTTCACACAGAACTTAAATGTAAGTGGATGATGACTGGGTGAATCCCCTCTTAGCTTTATTTGGCTCATAGCGACAACAATTAAGTGATTTCCCTATATACCATATTCACTTTCTGTTTTTGCCTACTGCTCTACTGAGAATAAGGTGCCCCTGGAAGGGAAGCTGATCATTCATCATAATGCAGAGCAGACCTCCCCTCTCCCAACATTGCCTTCTAGTGGGTAGCTTTACAGGGATATAAACACTGAGCTAAGCTAAGCCATTAATCAATAATGTATAATTTATAGTAAGATGTACTTAAATAGAAAAGAAACAAAGAATCCAACTGAAAGAGAGACACCCATTCACTCTTGCTACAGTTGGTAGGTGGTCCCAGAAAGTAAGGAGTAGCGATTGCTCCCTTCATGATCAGAGGTCATTAAAGCCTAGATGGCCAGTTTAAAAGCTTCAATATGCATTGATCAACTTGCCAATAACTCAGTGACAAAGTTGCATACCTAAATAATTTTACATTGTTTATATGTTTTTTTTCTGGAACATGGCTTTTATAAATGCCTTGCTCGTGTTTTTTTAAGCTGATAATAGACAAAGAAGTAAAAGAACTGTCTTTGTAAACAAACCTCTCCAGCCTACCTGCGAACAATATTATTGGCTGCCATTGTAAACACATGACAGAGAACCTGATTGGTTCCTGATCATTACCCTGAGACATGCCAGTATCAAAACTAGGTGCGCACACAGTTCTCTGCTGCAATGTTGACAGTCTCACACCATGAGAAACTGTATCTGAAAACATTAACATATACTGACAGGGCATCCCATGATTAAGTGAAAGAAAAAGTGGATAAATGAATCAATCCACTTTTATCCAACCAAAACTGAGATGTTAGTTTAGATTAACTTACGATCCACATAGTTAGCAGAGAGACTTACTTGGAATGTGTGCTTCCAATGTTTTTAAATTCATTTTCCCAGTTGGGTCTTCCATACAAGGTCTTTTGCTTAAGACCAGTGATCACATCCTTCTCTTGGTCATGGTGCAATGAAAATGCAGTGGCCTTAGGATGAAAAAAGATCCACATTGATTACAACCAGACTGGGTGACAAGATGGAAAAAAAGATGGAGCAAAATACATGTTTTATTATGCTGACTTCCCTTTCTTGTGTACTAGTAAATTTGGTTGATAATCTGTGCTCAAGGGGAAGTTCAGTATAATTGCCGTGGTTTAAAAAAAAAAAAATACTGTCACCACAAAAACAATGAAAACACTTACATCCTGGGCAAACAGGGTTTTATACTTACCTTTCAAGTTCATCATGTAATAAATCTTCACTCAAGAGCTCTAGGCACTGCTGCTTCTGGGTGTGTAGTGTGTGGATAGTGTTCCCCACTGAGTATTGTGGTCCCTCCCCTTGTCCCCCGCATCACTAGTATCAATGTAAGGGTCAGCAGGAGAAACCACAGCACCCTGTGGGGGGGACACTTTCTGACACACCCAGAAGTGTTGGATTGCAGTGGTGCCTCTTAAATAGAGATAAGATTTAACATGCCACCCACTAAATAGGCAAGTTTAAAAGTTCTTCTTTCACGGGGTGGCTGTGTTTTCATTTCTGTTTTGCAGTCACATTGTAACCTATTTTGACTATTTTATATTTAAAATGTTATGTAAAAGTCAGTTTCATTCACCCAGGAGTGCACATCCATACGCGCTGAATGCCCCTGCAGAGACCTGCTCCCAGGAGCAACAAGTGCTGCCTGTAACTGCGTGCAGCTGCCTGCAAATCTCTATGACAGGATGCAGCTGTGCGAGGCTGCATGCTGACCGACACATCCGTGCAGGTCTGGTTGCCCACACTTAGACACAGACAGTCTTTATTCTGTTACTATTACAACAGCTCTGACCCTTTTTGTGACAGCAAGGACACCAGATGCATCAGTGCTCGCAATGTCTGATAACTAAATTTTTGCAAGACACATATTGTTCTATGTAAGTTGGGTCTTGGGTTGGGTTGGGAATTGTTTTATCTGATTATTGTGACAGACAAAAATCAGTCAAAACCAATATTTAATAATGACTAGTTTCTGTGTTATTTCTGTGTGTTTTACTTTACAGAAGGTGCAGCAAGGCTAATAAGGTAACTAAGGTAGACTCCATGGTGGGCTAATGATAATGAACTCCAGCTTGTAAATCTAATGGCTGAAACTTCACAAAGTGACGTCTAGAAAAGAGTCAACTAATTTCCATTAGTTTAGCCTGCACTGAGCTTTTACAAAGGGATTATCACAATCACTCACATTTACATTAGCAAAGTAAATGCTACAAGGAAAAAGTGATGAAGTTCACCTGACTTTCATCCCATCCAGTGAGGTAGATGTTGTAGCTGAGGAAATCAGCATTATTTCGTTCTTGCATTTGAGTCTCCAGGGATTGCAGCAAATCGGCAAACCATTCAAATGCTTGGGTGTCTCGGCACAGCCAATAGAAATAAATCTGGAACACAGAAAATCCAATCATGCATATATTTATATATTCATATATACAGTATGTTACTGCAGACCTAAGGCCATTTTGTTAACAGCAAAAAACAATCTATATTGCTAAATTAAAAATAAGGAGTTATTGGTTTCCATGGAACTTATCTCTGTCTGATTACAAACATAATTTAGTTACACAAAATATATTTTAACTACGCTTTAAATATTGATAACAAAATTCCCTGGGGCTTTTTGCACATTAGGCTAACTCATTCATTATCATGCAATGTATCCTAACAACATCTCACTAAAATATTTATACTTGTCCACTAATGCACAGGAAGAAGCAGTGAATACTTGTATCATAAATGGAAATATTGAGTTTTGCACAAAAAGATACGTCCAACTTTGTTATCCTTAGCAGAGCTAAGGAATGAACTGGCAAGACAGACAAACATCATATTTGTACCTTAGGTCTATCCCTACTTTTAGTAATGATTGTAGTGTATCTAAAGCCAAAACTATTTATATGTTTTAGATAAAGTAGGGTAGGTTAAAATCCTTGTCAGGTTTTATTTTCACCTGTGTTCCATTGGAGAAATTTCTCTGTTTCCTGTCCTTGCAGGCACAACAGGAAATGAGAGGAAATCTTTCCAAAATTAGGAAAAACCCAGAGGTAGTCCGTTACTTGATCTGCTCTGAGATCAGTAAACCCGGAAGCACGGTGCTCTCAGCATTTACAGGTTCACAGCTGTTACATTCTGGCCAGCACAGCCAGGTAAACAGCTGATCAAGCACGATCTGTGCTTGATCGGTTGTAACAGAGGGTAGAGGAGACATTAGGGCCTAATAGACCCCTGATGCCTCCATAAAGACTACATGCCACCTGCCAATGCGATTATATAGGGGCTTTTTAGACCCCTGGTGATAGAAATAAAATTAAATAGAAAAAAACAATACATACAAATAAGCAATAAAAAAAATGTGAAAGCAACCCTGCTGCCCCCCCCTCCTCCCAACACACAAATTCAAACACACAAATAGCACATGTAACAATAATTCTAGGGCCATCATTCACTGTTAACTCTAAATGAATAAACAGTAAAGGCTATTCATGCATCATCTATCTATTTTGTAAAGCGCCGAGCAAATTGTTGGCGCTATATAAATCCTGTATAATAATAATAATCTATGGACAACTTTAGGTAGCATAATATTTTGTTATTTTAAAGGCACACACAGTTTTATGGTGTGACATGCTTCTATGATTTGGTGACAAAAGAATATATCAAATAGATGTTCCTATTATTATGCAGGTGAGATAAACTGACATCCTGGGCCTGTAAAAAATAAAACGTATAATTCAATGCATATAGGCAGCTCAGCTGAGATTCAACTTTGCTTCTGTTTGAAATTGTTAATAATCTTAATCCATGGTCACTAGCCTTGGTTAAACAGACTACAAAACATATGTAGGTTCAGGCAATGCAAACACAATTGACTGCAGTCAGCTTGCAGCACAAAACATACACCAAATAGGAAAAAGCAATAGGAACAAAATGGACATAGATGAAGGATTTGCCCCTATACAGTTGCATTATCTGTGTACTTTTCACACTGTGAATCAGAATCAGAAAAGAGATCATTCATCTCTTCTGTGAAAACAGTAGTTATAGCTCTGTAATAATGCTGTGCTAAATACTGAACACAATGCCAGCACAGCTTTTGATACACAAAGTTTAGGAACTGGCATTTGGTACTGACCTGCATTCATTGCAAAGTAAATGTGGACAGTCCTGAGCTTATGGTAAAAATTATTAGTAAGGCCAGAGATAAAAAACAAAAAGTATGGTATTGTTCTCCCTTACCTCCCTATTGCTCATTGCAGCCAGCCATCACTAGAACAGGAAAAGTCAACATTTTCATATAATCAAATTGACTATATTTCTAGATTTACTGATCATGTAAGTGCGTTTTTCAATGATGGTGACTTCTAAGTATGCTTTGTTTCATCGTATGCTTAGTTTACATTTGTTTGAAACCAAGCGTTTATGGCAGGTTTAATTTAATGATATGTATAGCTACTGTCTATGTCTGGTGTGTCCATATATACCATAATAATGTCTGTAATTCCCTGTTGGTTACGTTAATTGACTGTTTATTGCCACAAACAAAGACTGAAGAAATAAGAAAAAAAATTAAAAAGTGTCATTTCACATTATTCTCTCATCAACTTATAATTACCTTTTGTAACTTTAGAGTTGTTGCATTGTTGCAGTACCTATACCAGACAGACTTCAAGACAGAAGCAAATGGAGTAACTCCGATTCCTGCTCCAATCAACATAGCAACCTCATAATCGAACACATCCTCACTAGCTGTTCCAAATGGACCATCTATGGAAATCCTTGTGGAAAAAAAGACAACAATGTAACTATACTTTTGCATTTACTATCTAGCTATATATTTTTATTCAAATTTTACAACATAAAAAAAGCAGATATAATCCAGCAATAGGCAAAGACCTTGTAACCATACGTCAGCAACACATTACAGTTATGTGAGTCTGTCAGGTATAACAATCGATATCTTGACTTCAGGACAAGTGCATACAGTAAGTTACAGGTTATGATACCACTAATTAATACATTATGGTCCAAAGTGTGTAGCATTAAAACCAGGAATGTTGTGAAAAATATGTGCTCTCTATATCTGTCCAGTGGGAGAGAGTGACTGAGAGGTGGGAGATGACAGCAAGGAATAGTAGTTCAGGAAAGAAAAAAGAGCAGGTAGAATTCTGTGGAGGGTGGCCAGACAATGGTACTAGCATGAAAGTAGTTTGACATTTTGTTGCTGTGCTGTGCTTGAAATGAAGGTCTTGTGAGTTAAGAGTAAATAGGTGTTTTAGATGCATTCTGTAAGGGAAAAGTCTAGCTCTTTCTTCCAGTCTGCTGCTTGGGTCAGTATAGTTTGATAAAGTCTAGCAACCAAATGAGAATTATATGTGTGTTGTGGGCCCTGATGTTTAACAGTGTCATACAAATGTCATAATTGGAAAGGTCATTTATCAGGGTACAGATCGACTAGAGGCTTGAGTCCCCCATAGTGGGAGCATGAAAGGTGGGTTGTGAACGTCTCAGTGAAGAAATAGCTGTTTGTTACCCCTGGGGGGTACCCAGGGTTACCAAGTAAAGCAGTCAGTGGATTCACATAGAAAGACAATTTAAGAATGGTAATTAGGGTATCCCAGTTTTGAGCAGAGGGAGGATATCAGAATTAAGCGGGTAAGCGTACATTAACTAAACTGTAGTTTTATTCACAGTAGGGAGGTAAGTAAATCTCCATGGAAGGTTGATTTGGGAGGACTAAGATGCCATGTCATGAAGGTGGGGTTTATGTTTCCAGATGTCCACATATAATCCAAGCTTGAGCAGTAGTTTGTAAGGCAGAGGGCTCAGGATCAAGAGATCTACTTGCATAAGACCTCTGTGGGTAGAGCAAGAAACCAGTGAGATTGGAACATCTTCAGTAAGGTATGTATTAAGTCCAGATCACTGAAGATCAGTTAAGATCAGGTCAGTGAATATTAGGTGTAGAACGGGGTCATCCCTTTCTCTTGTGCTATGATGATGTGTGCAGCTGCATTCACTGATCTACTTGTGAGAACCTATTACAGACAGCCAGCAGGGGACTCAGGGTACCTTATGAGGTTTGGGTAACAAGGCAGGGCATCCTAGTAACTAGCTGGAAGTGGCGGCCGGCAGGGGCTGAATAATGACAGTAGCAGTCTACTGTCTGCTGGCTCCATGGGTCGGCAAACCTTGGCTGATCTTCGGAGCATGTGCCATATGTGCCATGCCCTGCATATGTCACTGGTGGTGTGGCATGGCTGGTAAGAGGTTTCTAAGACTTTACATCTAGGCGCCATTTACATCAGTGCACGGAGGGTACAGATTCTCTGCACCTGTGAACAAAGATCCCAGTGTGGGGACCGACAGGTCTCTTACCATCTTTGGTGATGGTAAATGCTAACATATACAGGAGCATGTCACAAAAGGGGGTTAGAAGCAAACACAGTTCACTGCAGCCAAATAATTGAGCTTATTTGAGCTGCTGTTTTTTGCAAAAAACAGCAGTAGTCCATATTTGGTCTATTTTTGCCTGAGAAGCACTAAAACAACCACCTTTGCCCAGATAATGTAGATATATGCAATGTTTTATCAAATGTTATATTGGGTAACTACAAGCAACGTTCAGAATTCTATTGCACAGTAACAGTATGGGAATTTACTCAGTTTTACAACACTTACTTAGGCAGTTTCCAAGCTTCCTGAAGTTCAGTTTTCTCACATCCACATACTTTAGCTAACTCATCAGTCCAGTCTCCAACTATTCTAATGTGAATGCTGAAGAAGTCCTCTTCTGGGGCAGAAGTCAATGTGAAAGGATGCCACTCTAGTCTGGATACTGCAGAACACTGTACAAACACATACTGACCAACTTCCATTTTGAAGCCTTTCTTTTTCATCTGCAGTTCATATGTCTTAAAAGGATGGGTAACAACCTAGTAAGGGAAAGGATCAATATGGTCAGTAGGGTCCTCAGCATTTTCTGAACCCTAAATACCTACAATTTAAAATCAATTAGTGACTGAACAGTAAAAAAAATAGATAATACAACACATTGTTTGAATGAATAAAAACAGCCTCTAAGTAATAAGGATTCTTTTCACATTTGGTTTATTAGACTATGATGAATTATATGTCAACAGTATAGGAAAATGCACACCATTACCTTTGTAATGACAACTTTTTGATGTGATCTCCAAAATCGGATAAGTCTTTCAATGACATATAGGGCCATTGGCGCTACTACCCATTTCCATGTCTAAGAAAAAAACAACTGTTGTTAAACACATGCATTCGATCTTGTAAAATATCCGTTAAAATGTATCTATATACAGGTGAAACTCAAATAATTAGAATATCGTGCAAAAGTAATTGCAGTAAGTGCTGCAAAAGGGGCCCAAACCAAGTACTGAGTACATATGCATGCTTGTACTTTTCAGAGGTCCGATATTGTTCTATGTACAATCCTTTTTTTATTGATTGCATGTAATAATCTACTTTTTTGAGGTTGTGGATTTGGGGTTCTTGGGGTTTTCATGAGCTGTAAGCCATAATCATCACAATTATGACAAATCACGGCTTGAACTATCTTGCTTTGCATGTAATGAGTCTATCTCATATATTAGTTTCACCTTTTAAGTTGCATTAGTGAAATAAATGAACTTTGCACGATATTCTAATTATTCGAGTTTCACCTGTATATATAAAAGTACTTTAATGTGACCGACATTATTCAAGAACAAAGGTGGGCTGTACCCGAACCAGAATGTTGGGCACAGTAAAATGTATTAGTCAGTTTTTTGCACCTGAAAAGACTGGTGCCTTGATTACAGTCACTGAAAAATAGTAGTAGCAATAGTTTGTAGCATTGTTTAGAATGAATATTCATTCCAAATGTGCATAAAGTTGTCCGTGGCCATTCCTTATCCCACAGATAACATTTTATTTTTCCGCCCCCAGCACATAGCTAAGAACTAGGGCTTCTCTGTAACAAATAGTGACATTCTAAATGCTCCAGACCCACTTACATGATAATAACTGTCCTAGGCGCATCCTCCTCAGGGTAGAGTTCTTGTCATTTGGTGGTATGAATGAGGGGCGCCAGAAACTTTTAGTAGATTTTAATATATTTTAATAGCATGTGCATGGAGAGTAGGGAAAGAGGCTAAAGGGAGCAGAGGATACCTGTAGAGCAGAGGATACCTGTAGAATTACATCAAAGCACAATCCTTTGGTTGTCTGCATAATCTTCTAGCTTTCTGGGTCCCTCTCTCACAGGGCTTAACTGGCTGGATGCATAACTGGAAATCTGGCTCTTTGCAACTGAGCTTCCAGTGTGTGTTCAGTCTTAGGGTTCAATGCAGGACAGCAATGGGGAGGTTCCTGTGTGATTTCCCCTAACTCAGTCTTTTACCACCTCCATGTGGGGGAAAACTGCAGCTCTGCTTCCTCAAGGCCTGTATCACTCCATAGCAGCCAGTAACTTAGGGACACTTCCCAGGAGGGGAGATCTCCATAACTTCCCATACCCCTAGGCCCTCAGGCAGTGGCGTAACCAGAGTTATGGGCGCCCGGGGCAGACATTTCCCCCCCCCCATATATCACTACTCACAGGGTGGGTTGGAAACCCTGGAGAGAGGAGAGTGTGTCAAGAAGTGCCTCAGATATTTGATAGTTCTCCCACCTTGCACAGCAGGCTCCCCAAGCCTGCTGATTGCACAGGTATTAAAGGTCCTTAATATGGAGAACTAGAGAACACTTAACACAACAGCCAGCACACAGCTAAGCCGAAAGTATGGAGGCTTAACAAAAGAGAACTGAAAAGCCAAAAGCCAAGTTTTGTCATGGTTTGGACAGCTCTAGTGGAACTGGTGCTTTCTAAACAGTACACAAAGAATAATGAATGGAAATATGCCTAGTTTGAGTAGGTAGTCATACATGTAGTTCTAATGAAAGAAAATGTTTGGGGGCTTTTTCCTGTTTATTTTGATGTAGTGGTATGGCGTAATATATATTGCACAACAAAATGACTGTTTATTGCTGAAGCACTAAATGAGGAAATTACCTAATTGAGGAATTTTATCCTTTAACGCCTTCGCTGCCAGAGCTGTTTTTCCATTTATTTTTTTTGCACACATGTTAAAATACCACCCAAAATTATATGTTTCTGAAAGCAGAGTCCCTAGAAAATTAAATGTTGGTAGTTGCATTTATGTCACATGATAGCAGCACAACAGTTTACCAAACCCACATTTTCAGTAAAAGGTGCACTCGAATTAAGGTAATCAGCTTAGAGTTAACCATAAATAGTGGCCCTAGAATTATTGCTCTCAATCCAGATTAGTCATGTGCATTTGGATTCGGACGAACCTGCAAATCAACGAAATTCAGTTGATTCGGCGGTTCGTCCGAATCCAAAATAACAAATTTATTATATGCCCGAATATACGAAAACTATATTCGGGCATACATAAATGTATATTCAGAACGTGCGGCCGCCGCTATTGTCCGCTGGTGCGTTTTGCGCATGCGCAGCGCAATCTGGTATACCAAGATACACTTCAAAATGGCGGTGCGCATGCGTAGAATGCGTCGGTGCCTAATATGGACGCCACTTGTTCTGCAGTTTCATTATGCTGTTTGGGATTCAGAGTCTCGTTGGCCCTGAATCCAAAACAGCCTAAGGCCCCGCGCTCTCAGCGGCCTCATTGCCGCCTATCTCGCCTAACTTACAGCAGGTGGCGGCAGGGCCGGCGTGCCTGGTGTAGGGGGGGCAGGACTTTATCTTTGTCTATATGATCAGATCGCTCCTCTGCCAGGACGCAGCTTCACCCCCAGCCCAGCCTTACTTTCCCTGTGTCAGACTGTCAGTGAGAGCGAGAGCAGGGAGAGAGAGCCGGGAAACAGAGCAGCCAGCAGCTCTGACAGCAACATCCAATCAGATCTGGCTTTCTACAGAGCCCACCCCTCGCCGTCTGAGCATGTGGAGAGGACTTGCTGGGCTTCTACAAGCTTCCTGGTTTCCATGGAAACGTTCTCCAGGGCTGCTGCACACTTTCTGTGGGAATGGCACACTCTGGATACCTCCTTTTCTTTATGGAATGGTAAGCTGACCAGTATACATTATATAATAACACTAGTTTGGGGCAGAGTCTGTTGTGCGTTGGTTCTGGTCTGCTCTATGCCGCATGTTGGTTCTGGTCTGCACTATGCTGTGCGTTGGTTCTGGTTTGCACTATGATGTGCGTTGGTTCTGGTCTGCGCCCTGCCATACATTGGGGTCTGCGCTCTTCCATGCGTTGGGATCTGCTGTGTGTTGGTTTTGGTCTGTGCTCTGCGTGCATTGTTTAAAGTCTCGGGTCTGCCGTGCGTTTTTGCTGGTCTGAGGTCTTCAGTCTATTGGTGCTGGTCTGGGGTCTGCCGTGCGTTGGTTCTGGTCTGAGGTCTGCCATGTATTGGTTCTTGTCTGGGGTCTGCAGGTCCAGTTTACTTTTCAGCACATAAAATATGAACATGTTTTATATGTGCACCAGTTATTCATTTTTTCCACTTATAGTTGTACTGCTACTTGCGAGGTAAACACATTAAACTAATTCGTGAATTTAACGTACTATTAGCAGTACAACTATGAGGGTAAAAATTGAAATTGAACTAACACTGTGGTGCACTATTGCTCATTGGCACCCAGTTGTCTGATGGTTGCAAAAAAATGGCACTCAGTGCATAAAAGCTTGCTGACTCCTGGTCTAATTCAGCTCACCTCCTGGGTGACACGGGACTAGGGCCAGTGCTAGCGTAAGGCTGCATAGTCAGCCATCTGCGGGGCACTGGGGAGCTGGGGCCTATGTAGGCAAAAATCCTTGCGCTTGCCCTGGGCCCCGTCCACCTCTCTCTACCATCACAGCTCATTTTTAATTATCGTATGCATTTTTTTTCAGCATGGGTGTAAGTGGGGGCCTCACATTTCAGCTCAGCCTAAGGCTTCATCATCATCAAGTCTAGAGCCGCCTCTGCAAAACAGCATAAAAATGTTTTTCCTTTGACGAACTGCATGAAAATGTTTTTCGTTTTTATTTGTTTTGTCTGATCCAGAGTGTGACAATACCTAACGTGTGTGGCACAATCATCATATTTATATGTAGGTAAACCAAACGCATGTGTTTGTGTTTGTATGTACATGTATGTAGGAGCAAGGACTTTAAAAAAATTGTGGGGTAATGTTTTTTAGGGGGGGGTGTTTTTAATTAAATGTATTAAAAATGTATTAGCTTTACTAAACTTTAAATGAGAACTATTGTTAAAGTAAAATGTACTTTTCCCAATAGTTTGAACTGGCATGTAACACTGCAGCCATCACGAACTGGCTCTATAGTTTGAGAACTGAGTGATCACAAACCGCTGATTACTCAGCTCACGGCTTCTCCCTGAAGAGAGTGGCAACTGTCATTCACTACTCCCCTCAGGGATTACCCCCTCCCCTCTCTCTGTTCCTGCAGTGCCCGTTGGAAGGTCAGACAGCGGAGGGGGTGGGCACATGTGCCTCTGGCTCTGGAGAGGTAGAGCCAGCTGTCAGTAAGGCAGCAGGGTGTATGCCAGCAATATTGTCGGCTCTGTGCTTTCAGCATATAGCGGGCAACAGTCCGCTATATGCTGACTTTGGGTCACAAGAGTACATTAGTAACTCTACTTCTCTGGCACCAGAGAGAACTAAAGCCAAAAAAAGTTTGGCTATAGCTCTCTTTTAACTAACAAGTGCCCTAGGTGATAGCTTAGTGGTGGCTGGTTCTCTTTAAGGAGACATTAGGTGTCTACACCTATACAGCCCACAGCAGCTGGAGAATGGCAGATCAGAACTCAGAACTTAGAAAATCCTCATCACTTCACAAATGAAGAAATGTATGTCTGCTGCCAGGCCCGCAGGAGGAGAAATGTCAATTTGTTTTTCCCTATAGGGAATGAAAAGTCTCTGCATGTAACAACAAAATCTTCCAATGGCAGGAAGAACTCACCATCAATGTCATGTTAACACATTCCCTGTCTGGTCAAGCAAGTCTAATCTGTTGCATTACTTAATTTGTCTCATTGTGTATGACCAACCAAGTTCCACATACAAATGATTACTGTAGAGGAGTGAAACATTTTAGGTGGTAATCTGGCTGTATTTGACCAGTAGCATAAACAGGAGGCATCTCTAATTATAATGACCCCATGTATTTGTATGAAAAAAGCATCAGCTTGGTTTCAAAATTTGCAACCTTGGTTCAAGTGTCAAAAACATAGATTTAGCATATTTGGGCAAATCTGTCAAAGATCTGCCAATCTAACACAAAGATTAATTTGGTCTGCTTGCAAACACGGGTACTGGAAACCATGAATGAGTTTCCACACATTGGGGAAAAGGCAATACTCAAAAGCTTAAGTGATTTCGATTTTGATTGTAAATAGTTATGTCTAGTTTTTCAAAAGAAAAATCCATACCACTGGTTCATTTCCAAAAAATTGGGGTATTGGGCATTTGGGATCTTGACCCCACTCACTATAATTCGACTTGCAAATTTCTGGCGTATGATTTTTAAGACTGTCGGGAGTCTGTCCTCGAACTATCTTCCTAAAAAAACAAAAAATATATAATTAAATCTAATAATAATAATTACATTTGTATTGTTCAAAGTTCATAAACAAAATCAGTCATATGATGTTGGATTTACAAGAAGACTAAGGGTGTAATAACATTTAAATTACCTGTACTCAGATTTACAGTAGAACTCTGACTAAAACTTTTTTTGTTGTTTTTGTTTTAGGTAGTTTTCCATTCAATTCCCATTTACAATTAAAAATTATACAAAATTCTCTTCCAAAGCACAAGGTCCTGGTTTGGTGGATGTTGTCTATTTTTAAAGCCTCATTATTTAATGGGTGTCAGACAGAAGCAAGTGGAAATCTCACAAGGCAACATAAAAAAAATAGTAGAAAATTGAAGGTTTAGACCGGGTTATGAGTTCTGTTTGATACATGACTGGCAAATGTCAATTTCTTATTAGACTAAAACCTACAAAAGGCATATTAAAAGTTATTTAGCATAGATATACATTCAATACACACCCAACTCCATGAATAATGAGACCAATGAAGAAGATGACAAAGAGATGATGCGTGTACCAAAACACTTCAAAATATGATCTACGAATGGTTTTTGTAGAAGAAGTAATGATTAGAATGAGAGCCAATGTAATCACTACTCCTGTGAGGCCGGCAAGAAATGTAAATGCAACATTTATTCCTCCTATTGGATTCTGTAATAAGTAAGAACATTTTGTTTAGAACATTCTTCATATGAATTTCCAGATTCTACAAACACCATCAATTTGAATATTATAATACTTGCACTGTAAATGTATGAGTTTAAAAATACTAATAACATAATACTGATTTGAATGAGGGCGGATTTTATCAACCAAACAGAATTCCACTTGCATTCTCTAACACAAAAATGATACATTACTGTTTCACCAGATACTAGATGCTGGTGCATGAATTATTATTTCTTAAAGTTACCTTGCCACAACAGGGACAAAAGTAAAATAACCCCAGCCTGTAATAGAAGATACTATATAGTTACCTTTCCATTGTGTCGCTTAACCCCAAGCTGCTGCAGAATTGGTGTTTTTCCCATGACACTCTCAAAGTTGCATGAAATGGGCGGCCAAAACTGTAATTTTTTTTTCCCTGCATTGATACATGTCCCCCAGGGCAAAGACCAGCTTCCTATAACCTCTATTTGACAATCCCTTGCCTATTAGCCTTGAAAATGGAGAGAACTGATTTTCAAGATACGATTCCCATTGACTTTGACTGGCAAAGTTTTCAGTGCATTTGCTGTATTCACCCACAAACTGAACCTAAGCTGCCTGTCACGAGTTGTAAACAAAGACATTATATTTGTTATACACTTGTAATGGAACTGTAAGTTTTTCTTCAACTGATAAAAAGTTCAATCACATACCATGAAACAAGTCCAGAGTTAGTATCCTACTTACTGGTACTTTTGATCGAACAAAGTTAAGGTAGGTTTCATTACTCCTGTCCCCAAGGCCAGAAAGAGCAGCTTGAATTGTACCATTCGCTTCCACTCTGGCATCCACAAGCCTTTCCACATTAAACAAATGTGCCACAGTATGGATAGCTGAGGCAGGAAACAAAAGCTTAAGTAAATACAGTATATTAAATAGGAACATACTATACAACAATGACACTTATATTTAGCAAAATAATAGAGCCTAACTCTAGCCATTTTTCTCCACATAGTTGAATTGTAAAAAATATATACAGGTGGGATAGAGAAATCCCTTTTAATACTGCAAAACATGAACAATTGAATGTCACCAACTTGTATGTAGGGCAATCATCCATGCCACCATTTTGTGAAAAGTTAGGTTCCTGTCCAGCTGTCTTCGTATACTTCTCCCACAGCACTGCAGGTATAGAAAAAAAGAACAAAGAGAATATTCATACTGAGCCCAAGAACAAGCTTAAATTTTTCTACAAAAAATAAATAAAATTTATGACTTACAGATTCCATGCATTTAAGTAACAAAACGCCAACATGGAACAATACATCAAAACTATAATGCAATAGCCCAAAGAATTTACCAAGCAACCCCAAAAAATCATATTTTAGTTTTGCCCAGAGGAAACTAAAATCTAGTTGTTGGACACGTTGTACATCATCATTGTTTTTTCAGCATAAAAGGATCCTATTAGAACAGCACTAGACCCAAAAAATATGCAAAATAATCAAAGATCAATGAAAGATAAATATACATGAGCTAGCACTGTTGATTTTTTTTTCTGCTGACCTGGAACAAGTCAAGCATACAGCCAGTAAAATAATATTCTATATGCCAACAACTGTTTTGTGTGGTATCTGCACACTTTCCCAAGTGATTTATTTGTTAGACTTTTAAATGTTTGTAACCTTGAACATTTTGCAATAAAGAGTGCCCCTGAACTCATTCTTCTTTGAAAGAAAAATTGTAATTCTGCTGGTTTGACAGGAGTGAACAAAGACCCTATCCTGGGAACAGGTGGAACAATTGTGATTTCCTGTGGCAGAATTATTGTTGCAGTAATGGTGTCTGCCTGCCTCCCTCTTTTGTTTGTAAGTGCCACACAAAATACACAACTGTCTTATTTATTTATAGAAATAACTAACTGACAAAATCTTTGCCAAAAAAACCCCCATATAATTTATTACAGGTTCATGTTAAACTTGAAAGACAGACCTCTTTAAATTAAAGTGAACCTATCTATGAAATTTAAATGTGTGAATCTAAAATATGAAAGTCAGCATTATTAAATATTTTTATTGTTTTGAATTAAGAAGGACCTTATTCTTGTTATGAGTAAAAAAAAACCAGCCTAGACAGCCTAGATAACATGATTTTTGGTTACCAATCAGTACTCCAAAAATCTATTGTTTTCAATCTATAATGAAACAGGGGGTCAAAAAGGCTGTCCCAATGCTCCCAGAAAATTACCAACTATACCCAGAGGCCGGGTGTATTCTCTAGAGTTCTCTACTATTAACATCATATAAACAGAACATTTCTGAGCAAGAGCCATTGTATAGAATAGAATTTTTATGCCAATTAGGATTTATAGCAATTTGTTTTCATTGTTTGGTTAAGTTCACTTTAACTTTATTCTTACCGCACTTGATCCACGGAGAAAGGAAAGAAGATTTCTACATACTGGCAGTAAGATGAGCAGGCAGTTAAAGTTCAAGCATGCTGCTGGAGCTCTGGCCCAGGCTAGGGCTAACTGCAGAACAGGATGATAAAATACATTTGTGTTAGTTTACTAATATAAACTCAGTATGGTGACAAAAGTCTTTAATTGAAGATATATGGAAAGAGTCACCAAAAACCAACCAACTGTCAGGAGTAACATGTTATTTCCTGGGGGTACATGTGATGCTGCAGCTTAAATGTAATGTGTTACGGTACAATTAATTGCCAGCCTTAATAGCAGATTTGCCAGTTACAATGGGGTGAAACATTAAGAGGGTTATCCAACATCTGGGCCGGTTGAGCTGAAGCTCCAGCAGTTCACTCGCTGCCATTCCCCCCTATTCTCATAGATCAGAACGGCAGGGAGTGAGTAGTCGAATGCTGCCGAGCGGGATTCGTCACGGCTATTCTTGGCTCCTCTGAGGTAGCGAGCAGAATAGAAAAAATTTAAACAAATGAAAAAAAATATTTAAATTATTTAAATAAAAGATAAAAAAAAGAAAACATTTTAAAGAAAAGAAAAAAAAAACAGCATGGGATGCCCCTCCCAAACCATACCAGACCCTTTAGGTCTGGTATGAATATTAGGAGGGACCCCAAGTTACCAAAAAAAAATGATGTGTGGGTTTCCCCACCTGACCCGTTTGCAACAAACACCGACACAGAATGACATTCTGACAGATGCCGGCAACATATAAACAATTGGGCAGAGCTAGCGGTGATATCACTGCTAGCTCCGCCCCAACTCATTACATTTGTCCAGCACCTGAAAATCTGCCCATAGGTCCTGGACAAATCGAAACAATTGGGTGGAGCCACCCATGATGTCACGGCTGGCTCTGCCCAGTTGTCATTTAATGACAAAAAACACAAAAGAAGAGGCGCCTTTCCTGGTGCAATATTGTTTAATCCAAAAAGACAGGCATAAAGGTGAACTGACAGGTACTCACTATGTTGAAGATAAAAACAAGCCGTAGGACAATATGACCGGAGCAATAAAAAGATCCGGATAGCGTGTGCTGTGTAAAGCACTGCTGTGTCGACATTTAATGACAGCCCATTCTCCTCAAATAACCTGAGGACGCTGGTCTGTCATTGAAGGACAACAACTGGGCAGAGCCAGCTGTGATATCAGACCGTTCTCCATGCTTCAGCTGTCACTATGGGGTTGATTTACTAACCTTATAAACACGCCACAAACAAGTATACACCTCTGTAGTGTGTTCCCTCCCAGCATGATCTATTGGTGGAATCTAGACACCTTTGTAGTGTGTACACACCCAGCAGGTGTGTTGTGCAAAGCCCTGCATGATTTACAAGGTGATGTTGTGTAAATTAGCTCTACATTGTGTTGCTTGCGTTGATGAATGCAGGAATGTAAATGCATGAGCTAACCATTTTTGTCTAAACTGTGAAGCAGCATTATATATGCATCATGTGCATGATTTTTCCATATATGGCATTAGTGGAAATATGCTTTTAGAGACTTTTTGGTTGATAAATACGCTTTGCTGTGTAAAAATCACACGCACCTGGTGCGTGCGTGTGTTTAGGTTAGTAAATCACCCCCTATGGCTCAGGCAAGCCGAGACATATGCGTTCGGCTCGGCTGCCTTCGCCTGCTGTATGGGCTATTGGGAATAGCCCGTACAGCAGCCCTTCGGTTTGACGAATCAGTCAAAGCTATTGCTTTGGCCCAATAGCGAATAATGTATTAATTATTATAATATAATAATAAGTATCTGTTTGTAGATTGCCACTACAGGCAGTCCACGAGTTATGAACATCTGACTTACGTACAACTCGTACTTATAAATGGAGGCTATTACTGTACAGCCAAAGTGTACCACGCAACCTTCCGGTAGTTATAATGCTACCGCGCTCATGCCTACAAGGGGTGCCCACCTTTTCGGGTCTGGTTTGTAGTACTGTACGTACATTATAGGAAGTTGGCTCTTGTTAGACGTGCAGACGAGGGGTTCCCACCTCTTCTTCCGGGTCTGGTACTGTACATTACAGGAAATTGTACAAACGTCTGTCCAAGTTGCATTTAAAGTAGAACTCAATGCAAATGTTTTTTGTTTTTTTTGTTAGTATGGTGTGGGTTTTTTACTGCTGTCCGCATCCTCATTAGAAAGATTTAATCTCACTTCCTGTTCTTGAGACAACAGGAAATCTACCCCTAGGAAGGGAAATTCACTCCTGTAAGAGTTATCATGAGAAAAAGATGTCTCCACTGAAGCTTAATCACCAATCCATGTTTCCACAACAAGCCAACATTTTTCAAAATCCAATTGTCACAGGAACAGAAAGTGTAGGGAAATCTGCTGAACACGGGCACAGACAGCAAAACAAACGTTACAGGGGCTTAACCCTTCCTCATGCTATCCAAAACTAAAAAAAAAATGTTTGTTCTGGAGTTGCACTTAAGGAATGTTCCTGTTCCAACTTACATACAAATTCAACTCAAGAACAAACCTACAGAACCTACAGTATCTTGTTCATAACCCGGGGACTACCTGTGTCGAACATTTTTAAAGATGCCTTTGTTGTCATTTCTAAGCTAAGGGTGTAGTTTCTGTTTGAAGCCCAACTGAACTGTAAGTTAAATCACCAAAATACATTTGAGGCGCATCAAAAAAATATGTTCATTGTGTTACAGTTTGTTTTCTTTAAAAGAATACACAACCTGAGTAGAAAAGCCGGTCCACTGGCAGCATGCTGCAGAGTGGAACCTTTGCTCTCTGTGCGAAAGCAGTAATCTCTCTGCAAAAGTGCAACATGACCCATTCTGAGTCAGAGCCAGAGCTCTCCAATCAGCAGCAAGTATGGGCTTTGCTGACAAAAGAGCCCTGAACTTGATGCACCTGGAATGTACTTAGCTGATTTAATTTTTTTCATTGACTTGATACTTTTACTTTTGATGTTCCTTAAAGAAAATGCCAATCAGAAGGGAAAGCTGTAGCTACCTATGGTCTACTTAAGACTTTTTAGAAACCTATAGTTAATAAGAAAAACACTTATATATCTCTCAGGAAAGATAAGGTTTAAAAATCACATTACTTTAGAAGTAGAAGTTGGGATCCTATGGTCACCTTTAGACATTTAGTAAACTTATAGATAAATAGTTACTCCCCATTGAATTAGGGAAAATGGAGTTTCCTCCTTCCAAAAAACCTCCACCAGAGCCAGTGTACTATCTGTATTTTGTACACGGCAGTGAAGCCCTGAACTCTGTATTTTGAATTTCGCTGGCAATTGTTGAGCACTCATTGGACAGTGCTGACCAATGAGAGGCACTTATTGATAAGAAGCACTGCCATGTATGGTGTATGGATGGTACACTGACACTGGCAGAGGGGAATTTTCATAAACACAGTAAGTAATCATCAGCACAGATACGTACCCCATAAATCTCTCTAGAATAGATAAATCGCCTTTCTTGGTCATATACACGGTAATAAAACCAAAAGAGGAACCCGTTTAGTCCAAGCCATGCCAGCTGAAAAATATAATTACAGTGATTAAAGCTGATTTTTTTTTTTAGGTGAGGCATTTCTCTTATTTATTGCTATAGACAAACAATTTTGTGATTTGCTGCCAAATTTCAGTAATTTATGGTCCTTTCATTTATAACAACACTGACATGTAAACTTTAGAAATAAAACTTTTAATAATAATAATCCTAATAATACTTCAATTTTAATATAATTTAAAAGCTGGATACAATATGGAACAGGAACACATGCTGGAGGATGCATGCAGTATAGAAAATATGCAAATGAAATGGTCTTTTTTGGGCACTTATAGGGACAAATATGTTTTAGGAACAGGGGTTTAAAACCCATAACTGTCCCAGTGAAACTCAATAGAACTTAACTCCAGGATCTGGTTGGGAATTTACTCCCCCTCCCATTTTTGGAGGTGGGGTTCCTCCTTAAAATTCCTACCAGACCTACCAGAGGACTTAGTATGACTTTTGGGGGGAACCCCACACAATTGTTTTTTTAAATAGGGGTCCCTCCTAACATTCCTACCAGACCTAAATGGTCTGGTATGGATCGGGAGGGGGACCCCGCGCTGTTTTTTGTTTTTCTTTCTTTTACAAGTCAATGACTTTTTAACATGTGTTTTTTTTTTCTATCATTTTTTTAAATTTTATTTACAATTTGTTATATTCTGCTCTCTACCTCGGAGGTAGCGAGCAGAATAGCCGAGCCGAATGCTGCTCGGCGACATTCGGCTATTCACTCACTGCCGCTCGGGTACTGTGAAAATAGGGGCGAACGGCAACGAGTGAACTGCCGGAGCTTCGGCTCAGCCGATCCATACATTGGATTAGCTGAGTCGAACGGCTTCTGCACTTCCGCATGTTCGGCTGACCGAAGCCAGCCAAAGCCAGCCGATGTACGGCTGATTTTAGCCGATGTACGGCTGGAATCGGCCGTACAGAGCTGAAGTGCATAGCCGAACGCTGTTCAGCTCTGTTCACTTCGGCTAATTTATTCATTTGGCTTAGTGAATAACCCTCTATGTGTTCAGTTATCTGTATATACATCAATTGTAGCCAATTATCTCATATTGTGATGGTTTTCTCATAATTCTGTTTACATTTATTTTGTCCCTTTTGATATTTGGAAAGATGTTTGATGCTCATTTGTACACCCTGTATGTTTCTGACTTTTTTTCTCAATAAACAAAGAACTTTAAAAAAATCTCTCATCAACAATTTAATTAATTTCAAAATCTCTCATCAACAAAAATGCAATCAATTTTAAAATCTCTCATCAACAACAATGTAATCAATTTCAAAATCTCTCATCAACAACAATTTAATCAATTTCAAAATCTCTCATCAACAACAATTTAATTGTGACGGTATATGTACTAGCATTATGATGTTGAATGTAATAATAATTTTTATGTTACCTTGCATTGTCTAATGTTTTGATATTGAGATGTTTGTAATATTTAAAAACTCAATAAAATGCATTGTAACAAAATGAGTATAGGACATTTTAGTAAACACTATCCTGCAGTGAGAATTCGAAATAAATATACTTTTTAATGAATCGCAGCTTCAAAACTAGCAAAATCTTAGTAGTGTAAAGTATATCAAATACCTAGGTATAGTTATACATATTTGTTCAGCATTCCATACAAAAAAACATTCTTGGCGGTAAGATGTGGCTTTCTTTAGCGGAGTATTATTTTGTTATATCATAACAGTTTTAAACTACATATATTGATATAAAGTAATGACTTGTATTAGATTAAGCAACTATGATTATGTTTGTTTTAAAATTTGTAGTACTAGCCATTACTTTTACAGGTGCTAGAGGATATGATTATGAGATATTTATACTTACAATAACAATGATGGAAAGTCCTTCGTTTACCACCCAGTTGCTCATTTTGGTCCTGTGTCTGAACACCAAGGAACTTCCACTGTGAACAGTATGGCACAGCTGCAGGAACTATATATCTGTGAGGAAGTGAAAACAGATAATCAACAAGCTGTTTCCTTTTTAACATGGCCTTCCCCAGTGATTGTAAAATGAAATTCACATTACCAAGATCTCTATCTCTAGGCGCATTATCACCTTGCTGATCTAGTGAATGCACAACATATGTTGTACGTAATTTAAAAAGATTATTTTATGCTTAATCTCCAAAGTCACTTTAATATTAACACAAGAGGAAAGATGGCTAGATTGTGACGGGTTAGGTGATTTTTTTTCCATTAATGCACCATAACCAGAACTATTTCTTTCAAGCACATCATATGCAAATTGTTCTTTTTAGTTTATACTTTGTGAGCTACTTCCTTTTATGATAGGTTACTTGATTTTTGCAAATGACAATATATAATAAATATATTATATTTATATTAACAATAATTTATATTAATAAATATGATATAGAAAGTATTCATTCACAGAGGTTATGGTGCAAAGTAAATGATGTCACTTGTTTGAACAGTTTTCATTTAATATGCCACATAGATTTAAGTTCTTGCATACATGCACTTTAAATGGAGATGAGTTACTAAAGGAAAAGAGCATGTTCACTTTGCCACTTTTCACTTAGCTTAGTGAATGAGGTGAATCTGTGCTAACATCATCTGATCATATGTGAGTGAAAATCCTGGGTTTTTAATTGTATTCTCACACATGTTTAAGTATTCTTTTGAAAGTGAATTTTCTCTTTAACCGCATTCACTAAGCTAAATCAAAATTCCCTTTTCAAAGTGAAAATTTACCTTGCAAAGTGAACATGTTCTTCTCCTTTACTAAATAAACCTCACAGTGGTTTATTTACTCAATGAGTAGAGAATACTTACACAGCAAAGTGGATTTTCACCTTGTTTAGTGAACAACATGAAGCTGTGCTTACTTTGAATATCAAATGAAAATGGCAAAAACTGGATGCTTGCACGTGATCGATGTAATCACAGCTCCGCTTTATTCACTAAATGGACCTTCATTTTGTGGAATGAAAACTTTCTACCTTTATTAAATCAAATCTATAGACTACAGCAAGCAAAAAAGTGGTCTCAAATCTCTCTCAATACCCATCAAGCTTTTCCTACAAATATGAACTTACTGCCTTGCCACCAGGTCAGATTCTATCTCCAGCATGGACTCTGGGTTCTGGAAACCCAATTGTATTTACAAAGTATTACTCTAGTGGTGTTCCTTTGGACAGGTAGTATGTCCTCTAATTGTCTGTGGTTCACAGTTTATTGGTGTATGTTCAACTTTAGGAATATCAACTAGCACTGTACATAGGGGTAAGGGAAGTACAACGTCTGAATTCAGAATATTTGCAAAATGGTAGGCAATGTGACTTGACTTAACATATTCCTAATTCTAGTGCTATTTACCATTTTTAGGGAGTTTGCACCTTTTTTTAGTCAGCTAGCACTATGGCTGCATGTTCGACTGAGCCCAAGTGCAGAAGCTCACTCGCTGCCGTTCGCTCCTATTTTCATTCGGCGGCATTCGGCTCAGCTATTCTGCTTGGTACCAAGCGAGCAGAATAGCAAAACAGTTAAATGAATGAAAAAAACAGTTGAAAAATTATTTTTAACCAGTTGACATCCGTGGTGTTAACCCCCCTTCCCATCCAGGCCATTTTTCAGTATTCAGCGCTAGATTGGTTCGTGAGATCACTGCTGCCGTGAGATCACTGCTGACTCCGCCAAGCTGTTATTTGCGTGGAGATCGGTCGGCTTCCCCAACCTTTCACCATGCTTTGGGTGTCACTACGGCTCAGCTGCCTTTTGCTGCTGTACGGGCTATTGCGAATAGCCTGTAGTAGCCCTTCTGTTCAACTGAACCGAAGGGCAGAGACGGCTGAAGCGAGCCGAAGGATCAGCCGAAGCTACGACTGGATTCTTCGGCTCTTTAGTTTGTCGCGCGTTTTGTGCCGCATGTTTTTACCGCGATTCGCTGTAAAAAACTTGCGACAAACACACATTTCCGAGGGCTACGTGGCTGTATCCCAATGGATACGCGCGGCAAATACGCCCCCAAGAAGCTCCTGTAATTCTTTGGGCCTAGGGCATTTTGTAGCGCGTTCATACGGCCTGTAATACGCCCAGGTGTGAACCATACCCATAGGAAATAATGGGATTTCGCTGTTTGAGCGTTTTGCAGAGCGTAGGAACGCGCTACAAAATGCTCAGGTGTGAACCAGGCCTAATAGTTTTAGTGCCGTTTTTGAGTGCAGTCAAAAGGCAGCGACATGAGAAAATCCATACTTTGCAATGCAGTCTGTCTTTTTTTTTTTAGTTGAAAAAGAAAAGTCCTGCATGATTCCATTGTGGTGTGTTGACCTGCAGGTAGAAAATCAGTCAATTCAATTGCAGTCTTTTAAAAATGCAACGCAACGCAAGTGTTTGTTAGAACACGTAAATGGAACATCATCATCAGGACCATTCAGGAAGGACTGAGATCAAATGATTAAATATTTGGCAGAAACACATGTGGGAGAAAATGCACAATATGCGTTTAGATACAAACACCAGATAACTGTGCAGGAACACAATGACCTTTACTGTCATATGTTATGTGGTGTAGTTCCTGTTTTCTCACAATTAATTTGACACTGCTTGAAAAGAAAAGGTCAGCACCTGAAGGACTCTGATCCTGCTTTTGTGTAATAATTATGCATTGTACCAGTATATTCAATAATAAAAAATCTATCAAGGTTGTGGCCTCCATTTGCAGCAAGATATTTATTTATTCTGTTAGAAAATACATCAAGAAATCAAGAAAACATTTTAATGGATTTTGAGAAATCTTTTGTTAGATGTTTTACTTCAGTTCTTTGGTACTGTAAGCCTGGTATAAGTAGTATTAAACTCTCAAACTTCTTTCTATAATGAATCAAACCCAAACAAAGATACATTGCCTAGCAAAGTATTGCTTTAAATCCTTGCCCAAGCAATTATTCCTGGTTCACACCTAGGCATTTTGAACAGTTGGAAAAGCACTTTTAAATGCCCAACACCAGAAATCCCATGATTTTCAATGGTCCCTGTTCACACCAGAGCAGCAAAATGCCAGCAGGAAAATGCCTGAAAAGGTACATGAGCTTCTTTGGACAGCTAACAGCACATTTTTGCCGCATAAACCTCAATGGAAACGCCCGCAAATGCGCAGCAGAAGCATGTTGAGCATTTTTGTGCGAGTTTTGTACTCACGTTCGTCCATTGCCTGCAATGTTTCATAAGGTGCCAGTCAAAACGCGCATTTTCAATGTGCAAAAACAATGCCGCCTAGGTGTGAACCCGGCCTTTCAGTCATCATGTTTTCAAACAGCTGACTCCAACTCTCTAAGCACAGCTTCACCAAACTTCCTGTCCAGTATGAGGCTAGGTGACAGAGTTTTCATGTATATCATTGCAAGTTTTTGTACGTTTTTGCTGACACGTATGTTAAGTCGCACTTTTCAGCTAGCAAATTGCTAACTATTAATGTAAACCAACAAACATGCACAAAAACACACAAACACACAAACAATTACATAAAAAATGCTTGTGTTGTGCATTTTCAGGCGTTTCCATTGAAGCCTATAGGACCAAACGCACAGAAAACTGCAGAAATGTAGCCAATGGGCTTTTTCCAGCAACAGGCGTTTTTCTGCAGGCAACAAACCACTCTCTTGTGTGAACAAAGGCCATACAAAACAATGGATTTCCTTGTGTTGAGCATTTTGTAGCTCCAAGATTTGAGCTACAAAACGCATTGGTGTGAATAGGGACTAAGAGCAGTCTCAGGCAGCTGCCCCTCTACTATCTTGGAAAAGGGAAGAGAGAAGAGAGGGGAGCAGAGGCGAGGGAAGTGACTTTCCTTGCTGTATTTGTGGAGACACACACAGATTGCTATGGGGTGGCTCCATAGGACCCTGCAAGGGAAATGAGCCACCCTTAAACAGATATCAGGGACAGTGCTGAGGGACCAGCTAATTTTGCAGAAAAGAAAAATGTTTTAACATCAAGGAGCAGCATTCATTGTAAGTGACTGAACAACATTTGAAATAATTAAAAAACATTTTGATTTTTATATCACTTATGGTTCCACTGGGCATAGCCTGAACGTGTTTGGGACAAATGAGGTGACCAGTTCATTTTAGCAGCTGTTCCCAATGCATGTCTTGCGATGGATGACTGTGGGGGTCAAGCATAATACAGCTTTTTTCAATGACGTTCATGAGTGAGTTGACAACAGATTGCCCCCCCCCCTTAAACTTCAGATGTTGCTGATTATGACATTGTGAAGTCACCAATGGATTTCTCTTGTTGTAATTTGTACAAGCTGTACATCAGATCAGCTCTTCTATGCAGTGGGGATGGAGTCTGAGGCTAAAATGTATCTAATATCAATCCGTAACTGTAGTGGCTGCATTTGTTTTTTGTTTTAAAGCTACTTTTCCCTTTTTTTCTACCTGGTGATCCAGCCAGTAAGTTGTTTATTTTCCAACTTCCTTTAACAGACCAAACTGTCCAGCAAAATGGCAGAGAGGGTTGAGACAAGCCATTTAACAATGACAGGGGTGATTACAATGGTCATCTTTTATTCAAATCAAAACATTTATATAAAAAGGAAAAAACTGTTGCTGTAACTTCTTAAAATGTGTTATCTGGAGTTCGGATTTAATTTGTTAGTCAAGTCCATCTAAATCTGTATCTAACACTACCCTCTCCACAGGATGATCTTACGGCTGGCTCCGGCCACTTTCAGAGAGATCAGCGTCCCTGGTTGCTAACCAGGGACACTGATCTCCAAACATCTAACTCTCCCTGGCGCCCCGGGAGTCTCCGGCTCCTGGCCGCCAAGGAGAAAAACCCCGCTGTGTCTTTTTTCTTTATTCTGACACGAGCATGTCAGAATAGAGAAAAAAAAAA
>NW_017306893.1:893427-894193 GCF_000935625.1 Nanorana parkeri
TCAGCCGAACATGCTGAGCATGTTCGGCTGATCCGAAGCCACACGAAGCAAGCCGATGTACGGCTGATTTCAGCCGATGTACGGCTGAAATCAGCCGTACCAGCCTGAAGTGAATAGCCGAACAGTGTTCGGCTCACTTCACTTCTGATCGGTCATTCACTCGGCTGCCCTCGGCAGCTTTGTGAATAGACCCCATAGTCTCACAGAATTTTTAATATGACTGTGATGCATGCGCACAGCTTACAGAGGATATACAGAGGGAAATTTATCAAAACAGGAGAAGACAAAAACTGGAGAAGCTGTGCATGGCAAACAATCAGCTTCTATCTTTCATTTTGAAATCTTAACTGAAGAATCTGAAGAGATAAGCTGATTGGTTACTATGGGCCACTGCTAGAGATTCTGTCTGCTCCAGTTTTTATAAGTCCCCTGTACAGCATGTGGAATTTTCTAATAAGTGAAGTAGTAATGAACAGAGGCGTAACAACCGTGGGTGCAGCAGGGGCGCGGGCACCGGGCGAAAAGTGAAGGGGGGGCGCCAGCCGAAAATGGCACTTTCGGCTAAATGCCGAAAGTGACATTTTCCTGCCGTTTTGTCGGCGCAGCCGTGATTCCTTTCATCCCCGCTGGGACACAGAGCAGTGCCCAGCAGGGATGAAAGGAATCAGAGAGAAAATGACAGCCGGCCGAGCGCTGCGGGACGAGCGCTGTGAGAGGCCGGTGTCTTTCCTCCCACACCGCTCGGCCGCCTATCACAGTGCAGCAG
>NW_017306893.1:894259-921114 GCF_000935625.1 Nanorana parkeri
GGGGGAGGGGCGAAAAAAAAAATTCTGCCCCGGGCGCCCAGAACTCTGGTTACGACAATGGTAATGTATGCTTTAGCTCCAATCATACACCAGCTAGGCCATAGTGTGCTTAAAGTACAAAAATATTTTTTTCTCTATTTTGGGGTCTATCTATCCACTATTACTATTTTTAAACGGACATACTGTATAGCAGGGGTAGGCAAACTCTGGCCCTCCAGCTGTGGTGCAACTACCAATCCCACAAGGCCTTGCAAGACTCTGACAGCCACAGGCATGACTCCCAGAGGCAGATGCATGATGTGGTTTGCAGTTCCACCACAGCTGGAGGGCTGGAGTTTGCCTACCCCTGCTATATACCTGTAGGAATAAAACCTCATCAAGTGTGCCCTCCTGCTCTCATTAAAGGTGACTAAGGATAAGTGGAAGGATTGTAGCAAAATTAGCCTCTAATTTCACCACATGGCCTACTTAGAAGAAATCTTCTTGAAAAAATAAAACTGGTCTTTAGGAAAGCCTTCCCATGTTTCTTTCTACGCCTTGTCATGCTCCCTAAACCACCCATATCAATTAATAGGCATAGCTGTGAAAAAAAAGGCAATGTTTGGGTGGTGTGGCACACCGCAGTGATACGTTGGAGCAAACAGTTGCCTACATGGTGAAAAACTGAATGTTCCAAATATGTGATGCCAAAGCACTGTTTTGAATTGTTATAATGACATTCTGTTTTGGGTGCAGTTAGTGTGATATAAGATATTTAAATGATTATGTATATGTTAATTTATGATTGTTACGATCTTTCCAGTTTTGGACATTTGTTTTTTCATGAATTTAGAATGTTAAGGTGCATAGAGCACTGTATCAACTTGTGGCAATAAATCGGTACAATATGCAGGCATTGGAGGGGCAATTGTGAAAATATTCGTATAACAGGTGTGGCATTATTACAATATGTGGATTAGAAAATGAGTATCTGTTACAATAAATGACCAACAAACAACTGTGACAATCTTAACCAGGGAAAGTTGCAAGGAGCTTCCTCTTGCATACGTTCACACCAGCAGCCGTGCTCAGCCGCAAGGCTGCTGGTGTGCGTGTCCCTGAACAATGCCCATGCGCTCGATTGAGCCGCATTGCACTCTTTCTTTTTTTTGTGCAGAACTTTTTTGAAAACAAGTGCCATCCTTTTTTTAAGCGCGCATCACTAGAACACGGTGGTGTGAACTGAGCCCATCCATGACAAGGCAAATTGCCTTGTCTTGCATTCGGGCTGCAATGAAATAAATGGCCAGAGCAGTCCGAACACAGATAGTGTGAGCCCACCCTTACACACAGCAGCCATTAACAGCCAACCAAAAATAACCCTCTGTTACCTTTTGGTCTCTTATACATACCAAGAAAAAGAGTTTTGTTATTTTAGTTCGGTGAGTGCAAAATCAAATCCCTGTTGATCCTGCTAGAAACCAAGAGCTGTCCAGTGACACTTTGTACTGTTATTTCAAGCACTCTAATTAGTTCTCCCAGTACTTTGCAAAGTGAACCTTAGCATACAGAACACCTCTTCCCTATGTTGTGGAGATGAGGAGAGGGGGAGGTATTCGGTAGTTCAACAGAAGACAACTGGGCAGAGCTGACACCATTGTTTGCATTTTCAGTGCAGCAATGGCACAGTGCTGTCAGCTCACACTAGGGAGCTGCCAGGATAAACAGGTATTCTTATATATGTGTAGAGTCTTTAAAAAAATAAAACATAGTGAAATGTGAATGTATTGCAGATATGTACTGCACATTTTTCTTCTTTTTTAATTGTGCCCTAACATGCACTTTAAGTTAAGTAAATTGTTGACTTGCGCATATCATAATTCCATAATTATTTGAATGGTAAACACTCACAACAAGCTATGGAATACTATGGTGAACTATATTTCCAGTCTAATAAATCTTTACTCTTTGTAGACTGCTGTTTCCAAGACTCATTAGTTGTGTCTTACACACAACACATTAAGGTTAGCCCACAAACCATCCATTAGCTTGGAAGGTTAGGCAAAGTAGGATTACTCAATGCTAAACTGTTGTAATGATTTCCTAAACTTCCTGTTCAGGATGCACTAGTATGGTATTTCAACTCTGAGTTCCTCAACAGCACAATGTTCAGTTAAGTCCATCCTTTCTCAGCACAATGTAATATAACTGTTGCAATTATGTGGCCTAGATATCATTTATATCTACAATGAAGTGTAAATAAGCCATTTCTCCTTCACCGTTTACTTTATAATAAAGCTTTTTGAGGGGGAGGGGGTATTAATTGTCAGTGCCGCAATTTAAAGTACACAGAAAAAAACCCTCCCGATTATAGGCTGCATTCACACAGGGCATATACGTGCATTCTGGGATTCCTACTGCAAAAACCTGTGGATTCTTGTGGCAGGAATCCCAGGTGTCCCATTCAGATGCAGTCGCTATCACCCTGTTATTGGCTTAAATGGGCACAGCGGCCACATCTGAATGGGCACACATGCAATTCCCATAGGTGCTTTCGTTAGGAATCCTAGAATGCACATACAAGCTCCATGTAAATGCAGCCTTAGAACTTAAGAAAGAGGGACACACTGAAGCAGAGAAGACATGATGCCACAGATAAATAGGCGTGGCTACATTGCGCAAGGTTTAAAGAGGCATGGTTAAAAAGAATCAAGAGTCAACTCCTATCATACACTGCCACTACAAACATATGTTAGAGGCCCTGTAAAATATGTCTTAATTATTGTGCACAGAACGAATCTCACAAACACACATAAACATCGAGACAGGCCAGGTTCCTCAATGCGCCCCCCCTACCCACCCTTCATGGAGAATGGTAGACCCGTAGGCTGCATACAAATGATCTCGGCGGCATCTCTGGGATCACTTGTACAAAACAAGTGGCAGCTTTCCTGCTGTACATTTAGCTCTGTTTTCCCAAAGCAGGGCCAAATGTAGAAAACAACTACCCGCTCGGTGCCCAGAACTGCATGTCCTGGGCATCGGGAGATAGGAATTCCACACCCCTGCTGCCCCTCTACTCCCTGCTGCCTCAAGGCCGGGCCTTGGTTGGCCTTGTGGGAAATCCGGCCCTGAGTATATTTCATAATTTGTTGCATCTCTGCACTTCTGTTCTCGGAGGTAAGTAAGCAGCAGGTTTGTGGAGATTAGCACAATTTAGCTTAGCAGGGCTACGGGTAGTTAGCAATGGTTTTTAAAAAAAAACTTAACTTGTCTTTTAAGAATGCTCTTTTTTCAGGATTGGGTATTCTTCAGAAAGTGAAATTTCACTTTGTTTCCCATTGCTGGTCAGTACTCCACAGTGGTGGTCAGTGCTTTCACTGATAGTCAGTGATTTGTGCCTCTCTTTCCTTGGTCAGTTTAAGCAGCGTGTACTTACCTGGAAAAGGCTGCATAAGTCCCACACTCATATGCCCAGGATCTGGGATTTTTCCTTGTGATTTTGGGCCATAACTATATAGGCAGCATCGGGCTGCAACCCTTTTTTTTTCCAACTCTCTAACTCTGACAGTGACTTGCTCTGTTGGTTTGCTAAACCTGGGGCACACGGCAGGGGACCCGGGGCAAGTGGGTCCAGTTCTTAGGCCTCGTGATGCCACTGAACATGTGTGGAAATATGTCTGTGTTAAATTAATCTGATCCATGCAGGAGTCTTTAGTAAAATGAAAGATCAATTTTTTAAACCTTAAAAAATAAATAAATAGCAAATGCATGGTAATTCAAATATTGCAAGTCCTATGAGAGAAACAGTGGAGAGTGGCAGAAGAGAGAGAGAGAGAAAAACAAGAAAGCAAGCAAGAGCTGCCCCTAACAGGATTATGAAGGTTCTCTAACAGTTTATATGGAATGGCAAAGTATCCATATTATCAGCACTTTTATGTTTTAGGAGAAAGGCTATTCATGAAAAAGAAATAACCCCATGGAATATTCTTTTCAACAAAAAGTATTAGTTGAAAGTACTGTTTAAACTGCTGCACATACTGAATTGAGTAAGACATAGAAACTGTATGATCATCTGCAATTCTAAAAATAAATTACCACTAAGTAAAGTGAACCTTTTTTTTAAAAAAAAACAAACATGTGTCTGCTGGTTCTTTTACTTGTGTTGTTTCCTAGTTCATGTAATTTTATCCATTGAAAAACTCTTCTCTCCTAATTCAGTCCATTTTTCCATAATAACCTGGTGTTTTGTAGGGGAGCACTGTAAAAAGGGTAATTTACTACAAGTACAAGATATAAATTACTCAATTATAAACTGAAATACTAATTTTCTAAACTTCCTTTATTGGTTGCACAAGCATGTAGAAAGAGGCAAAGAGGAAGAGGACCCAGTATTGTATGTGAACAGCCTAAAGACATCAGAAAAAAATAATTATAAAAAAAAAGCATAATATGTTGCCCAGGAAGCAAGGGGGTATAGTTGGCAGGGGTTACATCCCAAAGGTTGTTAATCAGGTTTCAAATTATGTAAAAGCAGATTAATAAAAGACATTTCATTTGCATTGTTTAGCAAACCAATTCAATAAGGATAATGTCTGCATAAAGTGTACCTTAAAGAAAAAGAGCTCCTCAATAAGTTAGCCAAATTTTATCACCAGGTACAAGTTCCCTCCCTCTACCCATGAGACTAAAGACACACAAATCTTACCATCTAATCCCACCTACAAAAAAGGCACCTATATCAACAATTTAAAGGAACAAATAAGGGGTTGCCATTGTCCTTTTTCTGAAAATGCTAACTGTCTTGCTGTTACACTGATACACTGGCTTCAATATTTTCAGTATTCAGAAATGACATGATGATTAAGAAGAGATGCCATCTGCGAATTTGCTATGGCTCAGTAACTGAAACTATACATTCTGCAATGGCACTCTACGGAGTTTCTTAGAGATGTGACTGCAAGTAAAAAACACCGACATAATGCTTTAATAATTCATTTGTTGATTCCTTTAACCTGGTAGAGAAGGTGCCATGGTATTACATAACTGCCCTGTTAGAGAGAAAACCATTTTAAACAAGAGGTCAATGTTACCAAATAGACTGCTATAATACTAGCGAAAATGGTATGATAGGATCAACAGCCGTGTTAGAAGAGACAGCTATGTTTTCAGCATGACAGCCATGTTAACAAAGAAACCGACATGTTCGCTTGAACACTATGGGGTATATTCACAAAGCTGCCAAAGGCAGCCGTGTGAATAATTGACCCGAAGTGAGCCAAACGCTGTTCGGCTATTCACTTCAGGCTTGTCTGGCTGATTTCAGCCGTACACCGACTAAAATCAGCCGTACATCGGCTTGCTGCGGCTGGCTTCGGGTCGGCCGAACATGCCCAGCATGTTCGGCTGACCCGCAGTGCAGAAGGAGTTCGACTCAGCTGATCCAATATCTGGATCGGCTGAGCCGAACCTCCGGCAGGCTACTTGTTGCTGTTCGGCCTATTCTCATAGATGCCGAACAGCAGCAAGTAAATAGCCAAATGCCACCGAGCGGCATTCGGCTCGGCTGTTCTGCTCGGTACCTCTGTGGTCCCGAGCAGAATAGAAAAGCAGTTTAAAAAAGTAGAAAATAAAATAGAAAACGATTAGCAGAGCAGGGAAAGGTTTACTTTGCTTGATCGGGTGAAACCTTTCCGGGTGAAAGTGTTTCTCTCCCGGGCGGCCGGGAGCCGCTATCTAATAGCGGGAGACCCCCGGAGCATCTGGGAGTGTAATGACAGATCAGCATCCCTGGTTACCTGGTAACCAGGGACGCTGATCACGGCAGCTCCGATGTCAGAAGAAAAAAAACAACAGAGCAGGGAAAGGTTTACTTTGCTTGATCGGGTGAAACCTTTCCGGGTGAAAGTGTTTCTCTCCCGGGCGGCCGGGAGCCGCTATCTAATAGCGGGAGACCCCCGGAGCATCTGGGAGTGTAATGACAGATCAGCATCCCTGGTTACCTGGTAACCAGGGACGCTGATCTGTCTCTGCAAGTGGCTGGAGCCAGCCGTGAGATGACGGCTGGCTCCGCCCAGCTGTTAGTAGCAGGCTGTTGGCCGGCCGTTTTCAGCCAACTTCGGGAGCTGTACGACTATAGTGAATAGCCCGTACAGCAGCCCTTCGGTTCTACTGAACCGAAGGGGTCCTGGGGCCAAAGCTAGCCGAAGGATCAGCTGAAGCTACAACTAGATCCTTCGGCAGGTTTGTGAATAAGCCCCTATGTTGCCAGAGAGAAGCCACATTATCAGAAATATTGCAGTGTGATGAGAAATTTAATTTTTTGAAGAGCAGTATGAGTGCCACATCAATTGTTGTAGAGTCCAGAAAAGTATATATGCAGTATATAAGAATCCTTGATTAAGGTGACATAATATGTTATAGACAATGCATTTTGGGGGTAAAACTGTGCCCCTTCATCAGGGCTTTCAAAGCTGTGTGGAACTGAGTGGAATTACTTATTCAGTTTAAAACAGGCAGCCAGTTGATAATGATGTGCTTCAGCAATCATGCAAAGTCATGCAAAAAAAGGATTTAAAAGACTGTTCTCCTTGGCCTCCTGGTGTATGAGAGCTGTCTTAGCCAGAATATTGGGCCCTACAAATTAACTCTGGTGCCATGGAAATTAACTTTATTAGCTAAAGATCCAGTACCTACCCAAAAGAGCGCCAAACCATAAATTTGGAGTCCAAAAGTATTTATTCCATCACAGAAATCCAAGATAATGAGCCAATGTGTTTCAGTGGCTTAAAAGTAAGGTACCTACTTCATCAGGGCTTACAGAACATGTGCATTTACATAAATGTAGATGAACTTGAGTTTTTACAACAAAAAAAGGATAAAATGAATGTGTGTGCATATATATATACAGTGGGTTTAGAAAAGAATCACCCCCCTTTAAAATAATCACATTTTATTGCTTTTCAGCCAGAAATGAAGACAGACATAGTTTTTTGTTTTATCCAGCTGTATTTACTCATCGCAACTTATAGCATCCAAGTGAAAGATATAACACCAACTTGTCAGAAAAATAAATTCAATTGCTAAAATCACAATGCCAATTGAAAAAAAGAAATGCTCCAAAATGCTATTATACCTTTGAACTGAATTTGTGTGACATGCTTTACAGGGACTGTGACAGCGGTAAATTACACACTAATTAGTGATTTTTTTTGTTTGGTAAACCTCATATTATCCATAAGAAATAGGGACAGTTTTGATCACAGTCATGGGTCTTTGGCAAAACTTGACTTTAAATAAAAATATAGGCACTATAAGGTGTCCCTTTTTTGTTAGGAAAATCTATAGCTGGTTATTTTTGTCTTTTTTGCTTTTTAAATATGTAAACTGCTTGTGCTGAGACATTTGGCTAGTTGGCAAGCACTATCCAGTATAACGTTAAAACTAGTTCCATTTGATTTTGTGGATTTGGCTCCCTCCTGTGGCCCATGAAGCAAACTTTAGTATGAAAAAGCCTTGTGGAAAATAGTATATCTGTTGGAATGCTTCTCCTATCAGAGCTGTAAAGGAGGGGTGCCCCCCACCTCCTCTTCCCAGCCATTGCTACCTTCACCACCAAGAAAATCCCCAGAGAACTGGCTCTTCCCTAAAGCCTAAGGAATTGACATGGGTGTAATGAGAGCCAAAGAACATATCAGAAGAGTCTTCAGATAGTAAACGTCATCTTTGATTGATTTAAAATATCTCAAATGTTTTGGGGTCAGGAAGTGCCACATTTTCAGGCTTGATTGGGATATGTGGCTTATTTATTAACCGATCAATGAGTTGACCTATCAAGTAGTTGGTGTATACAATATGCAAGAAAGCTGCAGATGCAACTTCCATTACACAGTACTAGAGGGACACCAAGTAACTTGATCAGTATGGTGGCAGATTGCAAGTGCTCACCAGATAAAAGGCACATTGCACTCTTAAAAGGCTTAGTGGAAAGCAAAAACAGCAGGACATTAAGAGATGAGGGAAAGGACACAATAAACACCAAGAGAAGTGGTGCAATGACCCATGATGTAAATTATGCTGTTGCTGTTATTTTGCATTTTTGTTTTATGGTGTGCTGTCTACTGACATCAGTGGCAGTTAAGTGCCACAGCAACCTGTTATTGTATAGTTGGTATCGCCCTTTGTTTTCCCCTCTTGTTTAGAGTTATTTAGTACAGTCTTAAATAGACCCTCCCTTCTTCTCCATGTTCCCTCAGTGAATTCTTCATTACAAACACGAGGTTGGGAAGATCATTGTCCTTTTAGGCTTTAAGAGAGCACTGACCTCAGAATAAAAACTAGTAAAAGGCAGTTTTGATCTGTTAAACCCACAAAGGAAGCTAGCACAATATCATTCATCCCAACTTTCTGAAATGTGAAAAAGGGACACCCTATAGTACAAAGTGTGTAAGCAAAGGGCATACCCCCTGCCATACCCCCAGTTATGTAGATCATGAAGAATTAGCAAGCCAAAAAAGATTGGCTAAACCCACAAGGGCTTTATGCATCGCTATTTGTCTGTTATACTGGCTTTTAAAATTAATAATTTCATAGGAAAAAGGGTCCGTGTGAAAGGCTTAGTGTAGTGTAAAATTTTTGGTTGATAAGTATGACATGCATTATAAGGTCTACATATCTGTCCTAAAAGAGGGACAACTGAGGAGGAAAGAGGGACAGAGGGATTTGGTTCCAAAAGAGGGACAGTCCCTCCAAATGAGGGACGGTTGAGAGGTATGCTATATAAACAGGCTATATATGGCCAGGTACTATGTACCACATAGTGAATTGGAGAGCCCTGATTGGGTAAAGCAATGCACCTCACCAAAGGGCAGGTGCAAGACTGTGCCCAATCACAGCACAGGGCCGCAGTAAAAAATGCAGTCACAGACAGGTGCACAAAATCAAAGCTCCAAGATAGGAAGAAGCAAGCATGCATATCCCACTATTCATGTTCCCAGAGATATAAAACCTAGTGGGAGAAACATAAAGCAGACCTTCAACTAGAAAATTACACTTAGCCTCCTCCTCCCCACTCCTCTTCCCCAGCCTCTTACAAAATTGATATATATATTTTGCCTTTTGGGAGTGAGTACATTTTCCTAGTGGTACTCACTTCATTTCCTCATTCTCCCCTCATCTCCCAGCCTCCTGAGATAAAATCACCCATCCCAGGAGGCTACATGATCAGAAGCCCTGAGAAGAATTGGCTGTGAGAAAGACAGTGCTGGACTTTGTGGGCTGGTATATCTTTCTGAAAGTCAGCTGTTAAAGTACTTGTAGCTGCTGACTTTTAATTCTCCCCTAGCCAGGAAAAGTTCCTCTTTAACCAATCAAACCTCGCCCACAATACCACCTTTGGGTGGATTGATCATTCCTTAACCATGCTCCACGTATTCACAGAGCTGCTACAATTTAATTAGATTGTAAATGATTCGCACATTCTTAATTTATTGTTGTGGGTAAGGCTGGAGGGTGCACTAAAGTCACCTAGGGATTATAACTGCACATTTCATAAACGTTATCTACATCTTAGGTTAGCTGTAGATGGGTAAATATCTCCTTGTGAATCTCAAGGCAAGAAACACATCTGTCCATCCTCTTTGGCCACTGCTTTTTCATGTGCAGAAACAGCACACACATGGTTAACACATTTCTTTCCTCCCCTCACTGAGAAAAGAGAAGGACTGGCAACATTGCAACAGAGATGTCCCAACAAGTTGATCATCTCTGTGCAAGATCGAGCACTTCCAATATCAAGATAGCTCATTATCACCACCTAGGGATATACTAAACGGTCCAGTCGACAGCTGAGCTTCTCAATGGGCCTACGGCCCAGAATTAGGCCATTTGTGGCCACACTCACAGTATATAAGTATTTAATTGCAATTATCATTGGGAAAACCACAGAAGACAAGAAGGAAAATATCTAAGACAATAAAAGTGTATTTAATCAAAAGGAGCACAGTTTAGGGCTTGTTCTTCCTTCCCATTTTATAATGTATTTTTCAATGCATAAAAATACACAGACATGAGACAATACAGTATATTGTTTGCAAAAGGCCTTGTTCATATTGTGTTGTACTGCATCCAAAAAAAAAAACATGCATGGTGCATTTTTGGTGCATTGACGTGCAGTATGCTATTTCAGTCAATTGAATAGGGTTCTACAGAAATGCACTGCAGGGCATCAGAATGCTCATGGTTCTCACAAAAACAATCTTTTTATCATAGGTGTAAAATGATGTGCTCAGTTAGTCCCTGGTTTCCTATGTCTTGAGTACACAGTCAGATATCACTACTCTAATTCCCCTCCCCTGAATGTTACTCTCCAGCTCTGAGTTTGGGGTGTTCCTATCCACCTTGACATGTTTCAACACCTCCTCTTGCATTTTCCATAATAAAAACAGGTTAGAAATCCTATAGCAATGTTAAGAATCCCTTATAATGGTCACAGCAGATGTGCAGACCCAAATCTCATGGGCTAAGATCTCTCCAAAAGAAAACATATCTATAAAATCATTTAAGAGGATTACTTTCCATTTACTACCAAAAACAGAAACATCGGTTCAGGGTGAATTGACCCTTTAATGCATCATAAAGTAACACATGCAGTTTTAAAAGTATCATGCAAACAAGCTGTTAGAAACATCATCTTTAGCAAAAGCTTATCTTACCCTACTACACAATGTCTGCTGATTTGTTTCAGATGTATTTTATTTGAACATGTTTTTACTTGTTATACATAAACAAGATGACACATTGTTTCTTTTGTGAATAGGTTTATTATTTGATATGGCCATTTAAAGTGAGGAGACCATAAAAAGTTAATTAACACTTCCAGTAATAATTAAAGCACGCGCTTTAGTTTGCTTGCTGCAACTTGCTGACCAACTTCAACTCGTGTTTCTTTTTAAACAGATACTGATAAAGTGTAATTGATGAATGATAAAGTGTAATTCTGTTTATTGAGTTTACAAAGTATATACTGACTACTCTCAGATGCATGAAAAAATTAACAATGCAAAACTGGAAAATGAAAGTAGTACTCTCTAGCCATATTTATCCCTTTGAATTTGCCTGTTATTGGGTTTTTATTGTTGCTTGTGACTCCGTTGGAGAAATTTCCGCCGTGACACACTAGAAAGTAAGGAAATGCCACCCACATGTGCACAGAGCAACAAACCCCCTGAAAGAAGTCCTAACTCTTTGGCACTTTTCTAGTACTTTTAATGCTGTCTGTATCACTGTTGGAGAGATTCTCCTGATGACACAACAGAAAGTGGGTGGAAATCTCCTTAAAGGGCATACAGGCAGTAATATAATATAATAGATAGGATTTCTTCTAACCCTTCCATATTGCATCCAAAACTAAATATAGTCTTGGCCAGAGTTCTACTTTCACAGTTGCAGCAATAGCTGCAGAACTTGGCAGCTAAAAACTGCCAATAAATAAAGTTATGTTTACTAAAGGTGAGAAGTCTATATATAGAACCAGCTTAGCACTTAAAGATCAATAATTCTTACTGGGACTTCTTTTTCCATTACTGTGAATTAGACCAGACAGGAGGTAACATACAGTAAAACACAAATGGCAAAATACATTTTATATCGGTAAGGTGCATGTCAACCATAATAATGAGCCTTTATTATTTTCCATTGGAAGCATTTTGTTATATCTATTTGATAAGAGTAAAAAAAACTGTTGATGTTGTCAGAAATCTGGAGCTGTTTTATGTCTTCTGAACCTTCTATGTGTTATCTCAAAGTGCCCTCTTAGTTTTTATCTTGAACTACAGAATGAGTAGGCTGACAACACTTAAGGGTCTATTCACGAAGCTGCCGAAGGATCTAGCCGTAGCTTCGGCCGATCCTTCGGTTATTCGGTTATTCACTATAGCCCATACAGCTCCCAAACGTAGCCGAGCGGCTCAGTCGAGCCAAACGCATGTGCCGACAGCCTGCTTCTGACAGCTGGGCGGAGCCAGCCGTGATCTTTTTGCACCCATGTTATTTTCCACATTTTAGGCCTGAAAATGACGTAAAACCCCCCAACATACGAAGGGGTTAAAAGAAGATAAGGACAATTTTATCACTATTAAATTGATCATAGAGATATTTATAAACCAATATTCATAGGTTGTTCACACTATCATAATTTGTTATTCACGATTAATCCTTGTCACTTATATTTATTATTGTTATACACTGTATAGGAATAACAATTTTATTTTAGATCACATATGTTAGTCACATATTAATAATTTGCATATACACATGTATTTACTTACATTTACTTTAGATTGATTAGCGCTGTGCATTAAGTTATACTCAGTTTGTTAGACCGTAAGGATCTATATCACAGCAGCTTTAAATTTATTCACTAATTTAACTGGTAGTGTTGTAGATTCATTGGAAATAGTAGCACTGCCCATTCAGTTAAAACTATAAATATGAATTGCAGTTCAAATAAATTTGTGAACAGCCTGAAGATTTCATGATTTACTATAGTTATTAATGTACATCTATATTTTTAAATTCATAGGGAAATGTTTAATAATCTTGGGGTGTCCCTTCATTCTTGTACTCCTTTTCATCCGGTCATCAGATGGAGAAGTCATAAAAGGCCGGTTATTAGGAACGCAGTGTGAGTGCAATATAAGGCAGCCAGGCATTTAGGTATCTCTGCAGCAGGTTAAAGTCAATGTACTCTAACATGGCAGTTTTTAAAGAACAACTCAACTAAGCACTGTCTACATCTAAATCCACTCAGACTTTCTGAATTAATTAATATTCTGTAAAAATTACTTTTATGACCTAATGAAAACACTAACAGTCAGGCACATATGGAAGAATTACAAAAAGTTGGGCGCAGGCACATAATGGTTTCTAGTGCCTCCCAATGATTTAATAATATGGTGGCCTGCTTCAAAAAATGATAGTTGCCTTGACCTAGCCCAAATATGTCTGCATATCAGATAAGTCAAAGTAAAGTCAGGAATCCTTATCTGCATACTTGTTCTGGGTTAGTTATTCAATGTACTGAAGCTGATGGCTAGTATGACAGTCAGACAACTAGAATTTACAGAATAACAAGTTAGCAATGTTTCTCTAAGGAACGGTTTCATTTAAAGTAGAGCGTGACTCAGGCAATACATTACCCAGGTAGATTGTTTTAGGAGATCAGCTGATACATAAGCAGAACTACCGGCTGTAGAAACTAGATGAAAGTTTAAGATTAGATGACAGTTGACTATATACATGGAAACATAAATATGAATAAAAAATAAAAGAAACTATTGGCCATTAAGTATATTGCCATGCAAGTCTCCTTACCTATTTACAGTGAGGATGTTTAATACTAGCAATAAAAGTCCTCATTTATCTAAATATACAGTATACAATGAGTATGTATTATAATTTATAACATTTAGAACATCTGATCCGTGGCATTAGTGAAATAAATCTAACATGGCGGCACACGTCTGTATTTCTAGAGCCTAGCAATGTTCCATATAAAGAGCAGAAAGCTAAAGCAATGAAATGCTACATTTTTTGAACCAGATTCTGAAATGATCTAAAGTAAATGCTTTAGCTTTTAGTGCATATGTAGTTATTTGCATAACTATAGGCACACCCCCACATGGGAATACCTAGTCCTGCCAATAGGTTAGTCATTCAGCGACAGGTGTTTCACTACCCAGAAGAAGTAATATTTTATGTCTGCTATGGAGGAATGGGAAACAGAGGCAAGTAACATAATTTAAGCAGTTCTAGGGCCCATTCACGCCCTGGCATTGCAATAATTGCAAGCTATCACATACGTACTGTGCGTAAGGTCTGTTGTATTGCCATTCATTTGAATGGCACTTCAACACACCCAATGGACATACATTGCAGCACAGAACAACTAGCGCACCACAATACAGTGCATTGTGTTGAACAAAAACCACTGAATGCACTACTTTTTTTCACCGCACTGCAACACACGGTATTGCGGTACTGCGCATTGCGCTGCTCCAAATTATTCAGCTGAAAGGTGTGTTCAGGGGCCATCAAAATGAATGGCAATGCAATACAATGCACCTAACCCACCATACCACACATTAGGTGCGATATACAAGAGAGTGCATTAAAAGCACACCATGGTGTAAATGGGCCTTTACTGATCACACATGATTGCTTAAAATCACACTGAAAAAAAAAATGCTTGTGTAATAAGGAAAACATTACTATTTTATACTTGAGCATTGAAAATGTGTATACATCTGCAATTTAAGACAGTGAATATGCAGTCATTTCAGAGATGCAAAATGTTTATTCTTGATCAAATTGGTCAAACACACATTTGATGTGACTAGTTTCATTTTGTAATTGCAATAATAATTAAAGTTTAGGAAATATTTACATACATTAATCAGAATATTATAATAATTATTATTAATATTATTATTAGTTATAAATAATGTATATGTACATAAATCAGTTACAATATTTCCTTTTAAGTAACAATCATAATGCAGAACTCTGGGAAAATATAAAAACCCTCTTGTCCAGTTATGAAATAATTTAAAAATTGTGTTTTAACCTCCCTGGCTGTCTGATTATTATTTATTTTTTCCTTTTTTGTTCTATCTTTTAAAATTCCCGCCAGTTCCGCCCCCCTGCGAAGCGGACGCTCGCAAGGGACAGAACACGGAAGACAGATGCCGGCATCGGCCGGAGGACACAGCGGGGATTGTGGACAAGGTAAGAGACGCTACGTTGTAACCCCGAGTGTTGTTTGGGGTTAACGCTTATGGTACTGAAAATTAACCCCGAGCCACACTCGAGAATACCGCCAAGGAGGTTAAAATACTGCTAGCATACCTACCTAAATTCTAGCTTAATATTATACTAGTAATCCCCTAAAATTGCAGGAATCGAGCTTACAATGGGAAGATATAGGACCTAGTCAGGCAGTATTGCATTGCAAAATGCTGGCAATCAAGCATGACTTCAGGCAATGGGAGTAGTCGAGGGAGTTGTTAAGGCAGTTTATAGGAAGAATAGTTTATAGGTGGAGAGGAGCAAACGGTAGACCTCAGCAGTGAGATAATGCTCTATCAGTTCATTGAACAGACAGATGACTTTGGAAGCTCCCAAATTTTTGTAGTGATTAGTGATGTCCCTAGCCTGTGTGAAGAACAGGTATGGCTAATTGTTTATATATGTGGGCATTGTTTACCTGCATTTGATGAGCGTACACGCCTAGTTAGGAAACCAGTCAAACCTCAACCTCTGAGGGCTTTTTCACACCAAATCCGGACTAGACCTGCATGAGTTTCTGCATATGTAGGGCAGTAAATTTTGATGCATTGCAGGCCGTTTTTAACCACTTGCTGACCAGGGTAATAAACGCCCTTCCTGGCCAGGCCATTTTTCAGTATTCAGCGCTGCAGTACTTTGACTGACATTTATTCCGTCATGAAACGCTGTACTGAAATTAATTTTATACAATTTTTTAGGGACAGATAGAGCTTTGTTTTGGTGGTATTTAATCACCACTTGGGTGTTTTTGAAAGTTTGAAAAAAAAACAACAGTTTTCCCTAAATAGACACCAAACATGTCAAGCTTTAAAATTGCGTGCGCCCGCGAAATCGCAAGAAAGTACCAATACTAAAATTGTCCATAGGCGATGCTTTAAAAGTTTTTACGGCTCATCAATTTAGTGTTATCAGTGATTGATGGCGCTAGTATTATTGCTTGCACTCCGACATTTGAGGCGATATGTAACATGTGTGGCGTAATGGTTGTTTTCGCACGTAGGCGCACCCGATGCATATTTTATATTTATAAGTGCGTGCACGTGGCGTGGGGGCAGGGGGACTTTAAACTTTTTTGGGCGATTTAAAGACCCCTAATGTCACCTAGCGACCCACAAAGACCCATCTGCTTCATCAGCTTCTTCTCTGGCTCTCAGCCAGAGAATGACAGCTAAAGGTGTAATATATATCGCTTCCGCCTTTAGAGAGAGAAGGAGGAGAGATCAGCGGTGGGGGAAATGCTGATCTCTCCTCCTTCTCAGTACGGGTGGTGTGCTGTGCTGTGGTGTGAACTAGAACCCAAAATACCATTGGAATAAATTGAATGCATTTTTGATGCGTTCTGTAACTACTCTGCTCTGCATCTCCTCCACACTTGGTGTGAACAAGCCCTGACAGGTTACACCACATCATTAGGAGTCTGAGAGTATATAGTGCTCCTGTTGGTAAAACCATGCGCTAGTGGCTGATGAGCTCTAATTAGTTAAATGATTAAAAACATTTAACAAGGGCCTCTGTTCTATCAAAGTTTGTGACTAGGTTGGAATGTGTGACCGGTCACATGGTCGCAAATTTTAACGTAATCCCGCCCAGTTTTTCGGCGATGGAACGTGTGACTGTCAATAGGTCAAGCATTCCAACGCTTTGTCAGCTGTTCCAGGGCAGATCGGCATCGCAGATCGTATGTGCAGGAGAAACAATCTGCCCTGGAACAGCTGATCGGTCCTGAAATGTCACTTCTTTCCGACTTTGCGACTGCAATCTCACATTCCACCGCAGTCACAACGTCGGATAGAAGTGACATTACAGGACCGATCAGCTGTTCCAGGGTAGATCGGTTCTCCTGCACATACGATCTGCGGTGCCAATCTGCCCTAAAACTGCTGACAAAGCTTTAGAATGCTTGACCTATTTGCGGTCACACATTCCACCGCCGAAAAACTGGGCGAGCTTATGTTAAAATGTGTGACCACGTGATTGGTCACACATTCAACCACTGTAAAACTGTCATTCTAACGTAGTCACAAACTTTGATAGAACAGCCCCATGTACTGAATTTTGAAATAAACTCTCTCCTATAAACATGAAAATAATGTCCTCCCATGCCAACCTGTCATATGTTTGCCCAGTGGCTGCATGAAAACTTCAGCTGTACACTTCAGAAGGGACAGTATCTTAACAAAGATTAAGTGGGAAATTATTCTATATGGTTCAACATAAACCCTGCATATTCTTCAAAACGCTCGTCCTTTTGGGCAGTACAGCTGATGGTTTTTGTGTAGTCATAGCACCATGCCTGTTGGAACGGGGGGGTTCTACTTTTACCAGAGAGTGGAGAGTGTTCCATTCAACAATACACAGAGGCCCTATATAAGATACAGTATATAAGTATAAAAGATACATGTATCCTTTAACCACATTCACCCCTTTCTTGGGTTGTGACAATGGCAAGATGATGTCCGAGACATACTCATATCCATTTTCAATACACTTAAGTTACTGCACACCTGAGCTATTGAGCTAACAAATCTACAGCTTATGTGAATTATTACCATTTACTACAAGTGTAGCCATCTTCGTGTGTCTATCATGTCTGCCTAAGAAATGTATGAGACAGACCTGCTTGTAGGCAGTAACAGATACCTCCATGTGTACAATGCCTATATAAGGTAAGTTACAAGCATTAAGTCTGAAAAGCTGCATATATATTCTGGCAGCATGGAAGAGTAGTGACATCAATAAAAGTCAATACCAAACAGGTCCTAAATTAAGGACTGGAAGATGACCCCAGCTCTGGGTTTCCATTATGAGCTTCCACAGCCTTGCCACTCATATGCTCGCTCATATCTGAGCTGTCAGAAAGTTTGGCTCCAAATGTATCCTCTTTGTTTGGGGATTTGGAGGGTATGCAAAGGTAGCACAGAAACTTGAAGCAGGAAAGAAGCCCCTGAGAAATACTTGAGGAGAAAAGTTTCTTGCAGGGATGGCAAAACTGGTAGAAAATGAGCATAAACAAAACTGCTAAACAGTAAGCAATCATAAGCTGCAGCACTACCAGTGGTGCACATACATACACATATACATCTGTTCTATATATGTACCACAGTAGTAGCAGGGCAGCATTTTCAATAAATCTCACCATATAATAAACAGCCATACGATACCAGTTTTGAGACTTATTGATTAAGTCTGAGTCATTAAGTTTGAGTTGAACAGCAGACCAGCAGAACATGTTGATGCCGGCATACAGGAAGGTAAGAAAGCAGAGCACCATAGTGGTACCAACCCTGGACAAAGCCTTCTCTATGTTTTCAGGAAAGGGAGATTTGCTCTGCCAGAAAAGAATCCATGGGTAAAAAAAAAATATAATGAAGTTCAATAGCACCACCGGCAAGGTCCATATTTGAAGCACAGAACTGAACAGTACTAGGACAATTACTCGAGTAGCAATCTCAAAACTCCTCCATAGGAATACGCAGATATAGGCGGCTGGTTTCACGCTGATGTCATAGTCATCGTACTTGATCTTTATGGCCAAAATGTTGCAACGTAATGCTCCATACACAATAGAGAGCAAGGAGATGCTCATAAAGATGCCTGAAATAACAGTACACATTAATTGTATTAATACTAATAATATTATTTAGTACACAATAATAACAGTATTAAAATTGTCTCCATCTATACATTGAATCTCTTTTCTGAATGCACATGTAAATGATAAAAAAAAATGCCAGTATTAAAGATTAAGAAACAGCTATAAATTTAATTTTAAACAGTGTTGTATTGGTTAAAGGACTGAAATTCAGTTCTTGCTGACCTTCTTCTGAAAATGCTATTTGCCTGAAGTATGTTGACCAAGAAATTTCAGAGAAACATCAGAAATACTGTTTGCTTAATCTGGTTCAATGACCCCAAAGTAGCAATTGGGTCAGGATTGAGAGCAAAGCAATTAACATTTTCACAAGCAGAGGTCAACAATTTTTGCCTCCATGTTTATCTCATAACCTGTTTCCTATATTTCATACAAGTGCCCTTTGTTATTTGTCAAAAACTATGCAAATGTAAACCACCTTATATAACAAATTCTTTTTACTTACAAATCATACAAAATAAGCATAGGTGTTTCCATAGCATACATGAAATAAATTCTCACAGGTCAGACATGACAAAAGCATATTCTATTTACCGTATTTGCCGGCATATAAGGCGACTGGGCGTATAAGACGACCCCCCCTAATTTTTCAGTTAAAACATAGGTTTTGGGCTATACTCGTTGTATAAGACTACCCCCTTCCGAGGCAACACCATTTAAAAACATCAACATGGGCCATTTTGTTTCAATACACCGTATTGAAACACCCGTATTTGTACCCGTAGTGTACCCGTATTTGCCGGCGAATATAGCCCAAAATATAGGTTTTGGGCTATATTCGTCGTATAAGACTACACCCCTTTCGAGGCAACACCATTTAAAAACATCAACATGGGCCATTTTGTTTCAATACACCCACTAATCTGTCAGCCCGCTGGATGTGCGGTAATACCAGAGCCATATATTGTGCAGTGATGACTTCAGCTAGAATCCTCTGCAATGCTACAGATGGTGAAGGAAGGAGCTTCACCATCTGACTTGTTTGTCCCGCTGGATGTGCGGTAATACTGTATGTACGGTAGCTTCGGCTACAGTATACCGCACTGAGCCAATCACGGAAAGCGATGTACGCGGTATACACTATGTAGCTTCGGCGAGCGATGTATTCTATTAATGAATACAAAGCCTGATCAGATTGGCAGAGGTTGTGTACATCGCTCGCCGTGATTGGCTCAGCGCTGTATACTGTATGTAACCAAAGCTACCGTACATACAGTATTACTGCACTTCCAGCGGGCTGACAGATTAGGGACGTTTTGTATACCCGGCGTATAAAACGACCCCCGATTTTTGGGGGATGTTTTTAAGTATAAAAAGTTGTCTTATACGCCGTCAAATACGGTATATTTTACAGACATGGCCAACACCTTTGCTTTATACTGGCCATCACTATTTCACTCTCATTGAACCCTGACTTATTTGTTTCTCTGTCACTGCTGCTGATCTTCTCTATAGTAAAGAAAACACACAGTAGCTTTCCTGACGGCTTACACAAGTAAGTTAGTAAATTGAAGGGAAATATTAAACAGTTAACATTTTGTTTTAATTTTTCACAACTGAAGTCTGACTGGTCTCAATAGGAGGAGAAATAATGTGCTTATGGGTGGAGGCTATAGTCTGTATTGAGTAAAAATAGTAGATAACTCGCTCTACCATGTAGCGATATCACTGTGCCCCACGTGAATAAATCTAAGCTTATAACAAAGGAATTTGCATTCCTTTTGTATTACCCGATGGTCATAATATGAGACTTCCACCAGATTTAGGGATCATATACACAAAGACCACTATATATGTGCCCATGTGCTTTCAATTGCAATGAGACATTAGGCAGTATAACATAGAGGACACTGCTTAAATATAAAATGTATATCCCCTATACACAAGTGGTATATCGACACTGAAGAAGCCAATATCTGTCATATTGTCCCCTATGTATACATTTAAATCAATGTTAGTATTTCCTTTATGCAGTGATAACCAACAGCTTTGAGGTATGCCACGGATGGCAGTGAATGATATAACAGTAAAGAGAGCAGGCTAAAAGATTATTTCATACAATAGACAATAAAACCCTTTTGGAGGGGGGGTTAAAATGATATCATTTTTAAACCTGCTAGACATTTTTTGGATACATATGGGGCTGCCATTGCTTGGCTCTTTCTGAAAATGCTGGGTGCCTTGCTGTTTCTGACTTTAGTACTTTTGAGTCTCACCTAGAACAAGCATACTGTAAATAAGTGTGTAGCTAGCTAATGGCAGAGTAATATACACATATCCGTAGCTCTCAGCCTTCTCACTCGATCTGGAACTCTTACATTCTTTAAGCCAGAAACCTAATGGGAAACAAGAAGAACACCAGCTATACTCTGAACCCATGGGGGAAGCAAATCCAGGCAATTGCACTTCTTTTTCCAGGTATCACAGTCGAAAACTACTCCCTTCAATATGATGCCCAAGGCCACGACAGTACACTACACTACTACCCCAGGACTCACCAGAACAAAGTCTCCACTCTCTGCCTCTGAAATCACCCTCAATGGACTGCCTAAATCTAGGCCAGCAATTATCCGTGGTTGGTATAGATGATGAGGACACTGATCTTCACTTCTAGATATGTTTCCTGCCTACAAGGTCAGACCTAGAGGGATATGTCTCTCATACAGAGGAGGCCAAAAAGACAGAGATGCCAGGCCTTAACAAAGAGGTCTCTGATATAGGCTTAAAGTGGCATTAAGGTCAAATATTTTTTTCCCTCCCCCAATGTTAATTAAAGTACTTACCTTAAATGATGTCTCTTAATCCGATCTTCTACTTTCCTGTCGTTTTCATCTGTCCCTCCAGCGCTGCTGCGGGTCTCCGATCCAGCGTTGACTCTTCTGTCCTTGCTGGCACTTCCTCTCCCACGGTATCTGCATGCGTGTGCACGCGTCCATATACTTACTTTGTGTCTCTCCTCGTCTCCCGGCCGAAAATGTGAACTGCGCATGCGCCCGCTCCAAGATGCTATAATGCGCCCGCTCCAAGATGCGATAATTTTCCCAGCAAAGACACAGGTAAGTTTGAACCGCTTTTAAAGCAAGTTTTTTCTTCTTTTTTTTACACTTTTTGCATACATCTACTGCTTGCTAGAAGTAGATATATGCAAAAACACCGGAGGGTTTAATAACCCTTTAAGGCTTGAGGAGCCAGAGAAATCTAAGAAGGATGTCTTAGACAGGTTGGACACCCACCAACAAGACCTAAATGACCATACAGTCCAACTCCAGGACCTTTTCTACCAGACAAAAACACTCCTCAACAGGATAAAGAAGCAGAACTAGAAGTAGTTCCCATAGGCACCCAAGTCTCTAGGGCCATGAACCCCTGATCTAAGTAGGCCAAAGGACATTATATGAAAACAGATATAAACGTGTTTAATGTCAAGCCGATTCTTCTCTTAGCCAATCTCTCAAGGCATACTTTGCAGCTTTGGTCTATACTTAAACCACTCTTAGAAACCTTGATGACCCATGCTATATAATACAAAATGGGGTACCTTTTCCAAATGACTGCTTTTGACTGATAGCTGCTTTGAAAAAAAATATTAGAGTGTGTGACTTTTTTGGGGGGCAGGCATTGTATATATCTGTAAGCCTTAGGCAACTCAGATAGCATTGAAGTCAATGCATCAGAAAGACATCTAGGCAACTAGCATTTCTATTAGAAGACATTAACAACGCCAGCATCCAGTAATCTCTCTTTATAGATTTCCTTTAAGAACTTTATGGCAGTTATGGCAGTGTGCTTTATAGTTGCAAGGGGAGTTACTACACATAAGGCCCTGCAAGTAAAGTGTTTACTTACACAAAGATGTTGTCACATTTTTCTGCATTACACATATATATAGCTGAAGAGTTACTTGAGGTGCTGATCCCAGGAAAGCTTGGATGACGGATGCTCGGCTGAAGGCAGACCTATGTGTAAACAGTTTTCTTTCTGCTTGACCCAGCTCCTTCTCCACTTCATCAGTACAACCTCCTTTAGGCAGTTGCTTCTTCCTGGTGATGCTAACATAGGGCTCCTCAACTTTACCAGCAGTCAAATATATGTAGAACACTTCAATACATCTGCAAAATAACCAAGCAGGTGAATTATTTTATTATCATACAATTCGGTCTCCATTTAAAGTGTAACTGTATGTTTGCTAAAAGAAAAAGCTGTAAGACAAAAAAGAAGAAAGGGTTTATATTGACAGTTTTCCCACTGTTCTTTCCTATAGGCTCACATTAAATATGACAATAAATATGACATACAGCTCAGTAATAAAGTTCCATAATATGGTATTTCATAGACAGGCTAATAAAAAGGCAACTGCACTCTTATCCAGGCCAAAATGGTGGAAAGGTCATGTAGGTAGTAGCCTAGTGTGCCAAAACTTAGTGTGTGGTCACAAAGAACTGTGATCATGGGGGTCTTTATGATCTGGTGATCTTTGGCCATGCTCTTATCTCCAGCCTTCATTATCACTGTAGGCAGGATCATGATGAAATGATAAATCTTCACTTTAATGGCCTAAAGCTGGCCATACACTGTTCTATTTTTTCCATTTAGCCTGCCGACTGAACAAAAAAATAGAACAGATTCCTCCATCAACGCTTATGAGAATTGACTGAGGAATCTCCTTCTGTCTTTATTGTATTCTGACAGCGGCTTCCAGCCACTGTCAGAATACCGGAAGAGATCTGGTAGCTCCTTGGTTCTGTTCATATAAAGATTTTCCGATAGGCTCCTTCAATTAGGGTGATCGACAGATGCCAGCCAAACGGGTGCCAAAAGTGGCACATAGATTCATTAAGATTCATCAAGAATTGGCCAAAATTCGCACAGTATATGGACACATTTAGACAAGTCAGAAAAGCACAACACTGTCAAAAATCATGAAGGCACATAAAGCATCCAAACAATTTTTGGATACCATTCTATTCATTGTGTAAGAATGAATACACATACTTTTCTGGACTCTACAACAATTACACGGATTGCAGAAAAGGTGATTCATTTTCTCTTGCTTCCTGCTTTCTATACATTTTTATCTAGAGAAACCAAGGCAAAAGGTACTGGTGTGGGTGTAAATTTGGGTAATTCCTGGAGATTACCTTAAGGACTCGATGAGAAAAGTTTATTTAAATTCCTTCACTTGTTCTGCAAAAAAAACTGTTCACACCTCAGCACAGGTGCACCCCTAAACAGCAGCATGTAGCAGTCTAGAGAAACTGCATTTAGCTGGCTGTTCACTGATAGTTGTTTGTCAATCATGTCTGACAGCCGGTGCCTATGGCTTTCAGAATACTCGAGCAGTGACTGTTTGTCCAACAATTTTAAGCCCGGCCCCTTCAATTGAAAAACCAACATTTGTTAAATGAGGACAGGGCCACCCACAGCCCGAGTCTGGACTGTGGGTGGCCATTGTCAGCTTTAGTACAGCGACAGGCATACTCTTATCAAACCCTTTGAAAACCACAGGTCTTTGTGAGCCCCATGTTGCAGCACAAAAAGTTGCTTTACAATGTTCCCCACTGATGATAGATAGATAGATAGATAGATAGATAGATAGATAGATAGATAGATAGATAGATAGATAGATAGATAGATAGATAGATAGATAAACAATAGATTGATAGATGACATATAACAGTCCCGAGTAGCCACAGCACTATTTGTAAATGCCCAGGTGCTCATCGACAAAACGTACAAGATATCAAATGAAAGAAAATGTATAAAAAACATGGCATACCTGTGACACTCACAAAATGGCCACCAGCGTACATGGTAAATACCAGAAAGAAACAGACCACTCACAAAAAACAACATGTCAACAAAGAGCAAAGATATAAAAGTAGCCAGAAAAAATAGCACTAGACCATCTACCCCACATGTGCACTAAATGTACAATTGTGAGAAAAGACAAACACTGACAGTACACAAACAAGAGAAAACATAGAAGTATATGAAACATGAATGAATTCTCCACAGCCAGAAAGAAAAAAAATGAGGACCCGGAAACCTGAATAATAGCAGATGAAGAGGGTTGGTGAGGACATCACTGGAGAAATAGCACACCCTCCTGCGTCAAAAATGAGTGAAAGCAGAAACCAACTGAAGGCAACCAATCAGAAGTGGAGCTGGACACAAAGGTAATCGCTCAGTCACGACGCGACACAATCAACTAAAGATATGAACAAGGACATGCAAAGTATCCAGTATAAAGAGAACCAACAGTAACGTTCAGACATTAAAGTACAAGCAGAGAGGTACATAATATTAAGTACATACACTAAGGTAAATACAGTTCATGTCACCGTCATGAGCCATGAGGTGAAAGAGCAACCCTAGGACATAGATTGCAAAATATTGCAGTAAACAAATATATGCAGTGAAATCCCTGTGAAGATCAGGGTCAGAACATACAAGTGAACAAAAAGCCAGCGACTGGATTACAATCTGTTGAAGGAGTATATATGCCAGTAACTGTTCTGCACATCATTTCTCTAGGAGTCAGAGTGCCGGATGCACCCATTGGTAGTAGCACAGAGGTTCCAAATAGTCATAAAAAGCAGTTAAAACTAAGCTATTTATTACGTTCCTTAGGAGCCAAGGTGTGTAGTTTATGAATCCATCAGTTTTCCCTTTGTAACAGCAGGAGAAGGCGATCACCCCCTAAATGGGGAGGGGGGGGGGACTTGGCCAGTCATCATGCTCTTTAAAGCTGGCATGGAGTGATTTTTCTCCAAGAAGTTTGTTTGACCAGTTGATTAGAAGAAACAATTGCCTGGCGGATGGACAATCTATGGTTGTTAAACCGATCCCCAGAGGGAGTAAAGGTCTTGCCTGCATAGTACAGACTGCAGGGGCAATGTTCCAATGTACAAGGTTATCTATGCTTAATATACACTCATTTTCTGATTGCAGGTGTAGAAAGAATTGTCCGATGAGCACATGGTGGCACGTAGTACAGTCTGGACAATGGTAACAGCCAGCTTTACCAGGAGTGAGCCAGGTAGATAGTTAAGTCATAGGTGATAGCTCTGTATGCATCAGGAGGCCTTTCAAGCTTTGCCCCTCCAATAATTTATGATGGGGAAAGGTGTATTGGCTAATGTGAGGCTTTGATCGCTAAAAACAATCGACCAGCAGAATAAGACCACATTCTTCACTGTATGGCTTGCCCCTGAGTAGTAAGTAGGAAAAAAAAGTTTGATTTTGTAGGATGTTGACACTAAGGAGTCCTCAGCATTTGCCACTGTTGTTAAAAGAGCTCCTCTGAAAAGCTGTGTTAAGTAAAACGTTCCATCATCTCATCAAGCTGCATGTCAGCTGTCATTGGGTTGGAATTCCTCTTTTTTACCCTGAACATCTGGGCATATGGAATCACGTGAACTACTGCTGGGGAGGTGTGCACTGCGTGCATGGAGCAAAGTGTTTCTGTCAGTTGACTTGCGGTATAACCTAGTCCCTAAGATTGTGTTGTCTTCACTGACGGTTTTATAGATATTATGATCCAAGAAATTAATGTCAGTACACGAAACAGTAAGAGTTAGCCTGATGGGGGTAGGCAGATTATTAAACTTATTAATCTTTTAAGTCATTGGGTCCATTTCCAGGTCAAAGGAGAAAAAGATGATCTATATAGCGGCGATAAAACAACACATGCAGTGCCAATTTGGGTAACAGGATGTTGCTTGCATCAATATGGTGCTCATATTGATGCATGTATATCTTTGCAAAAGAAGGTGCAACGATAGATTGCATTGCTGCCCGGAGAACTGTAAGAAGAATTTACCTTCAAATTTAAGATAATTAAAAGCGAGGATAAAGCCCAGAAGGTCACTCAGAAAGGGAATAGGTGGTTTGCCATGCTCCAATTGAGAAAGGGCTTGATGTACTGCCTGGGTCCCATCATGGTGTGGGAAGACAGTATAAAGTATCTTTACATCCAAAGTGACCAACACACAATCAGATGGAACCAGGCCAAGTTCTTAAAGTAGGTTATTAACCAATCCAGAATCCCTGAGAAAGGAGGGCATGTGTCTTACAAAAGGCTGCAGGAATGTTGATGCTTTGGCTTATTTGGGCTGCAAAACCCCTAAGTGTCTCTACACTTTGTATTTGGATAGATAACATAGAGATAAAAAATAGATAGATAGATAGATACAGGATAGATAGATAAAGGATAGATAGATAGATAGATAGATAGATAGATAGATAGATAGATAGATAATAGACAATACTTTGATGAAATTCACAGTCCAGTCCCATGCCCATGCCCATGCTCGTTCCATACCATGGCCTGACATTGTTTATGACACTTTGGCTGCACATGCTTTTTTCCCCAGTAGCC
>NW_017306893.1:921139-927765 GCF_000935625.1 Nanorana parkeri
GGGGGGGGGTGATACATTAAACCAAGGTCGGTGTACTTTATATTAGTGACAGGAGATAACAAAGCGTGTATCAATAAGTCATGTTATTTGTATGTCAGTCCTATAATAGAGGCCAACCCATGATCCACCAATATGATGTCCCCTCCTCACCTGACTAAAGGTCCCAGCTGCAGTAGGTGCAGTAGCAGCACCAGCGGTCTGTCCCTGCTCAGGTCCCTGTGAATAAAGATGAGACTGATCTGCACCAGCACACAGGGCAGGAGGGAGAAGAGAAGGGTCAGGGACTGCCAGATCTTGTCTCCGGCCGATCTGTATGTGCTGCTTATGTACAGGGCGGTCACTGTCTCTGCCACAAACAGGGAGACTGACACCAGCACCGAGCCAGGGAATTTCATACTGACTTAGCAGTGTGTATGAGGGAAATGCTGCACCGGCTGCTGCTCCAGTTGGGCTGTGTCACTGAGCTGCAGACAGGAGAAATACACCACCCATCCCTATCCTCCCTCCCCCCCATCCATCCTGAGCCTTTATTTCTTCTATGCAGAGATACTGCTACTGCTGGAACCTTTCACTGCTAGATCTGGGAGGCAAGCCCTGACAAATCCCTACACTATATATATATATTGTGTAGGACACTCAGTGGGATTTAGAATGCATGTTAAAATGAAGCTTTACCATTTCTTAGTGTGATCAGTGTGCATGGTCATACGTAAGTAGAAATAGTGCGATCAATGTGTATGGACATACGTATGTATTAATAGTGTGATCAGTGTGCATGGTCATACGTAAGTAGTAATAGTGCGATCAATGTGTATGGCCATACGTAATTATTAATAGTGTGATCAGTGTGTATGGTCATATATATGTATTAATAGTGTGATCAGCGTGTATGGTCATACGTATGTTTGAATAGTGTGATCAGTGTGTATGGTCATATATATATATTAATAGTGTGATCAGTGTGTATGGTCATACGTATGTATTAATAGTGTGATCAGCGTGTATGGTCATACTTATGTTTGAATAGTGTGATCAGTGTGTATGGTCATATATATGTATTAATAGTGTGATCAGTGTGTATGGTCATACGTATGAAGTAATAGTGTGATCGGTGTGCATGGTCATACCTATGTATTAATAGTGTGATCAGTGTGCATGGTTATATGTATGTATTAATAGTGTGATCGGTGTGCATGGTCATATGTATGTAGTAAGAATGTAATCAGTGTGCATGGTTCAATTGGTCATACATATGTAGTGCAATCAGTATGCATGGTCATCTATATGTAGTAATAGTGTGATCGGTGTGCATGGTCATTCGTATGTATTATTAGTGTGATCAGTGTGTATGGTCTTACATATGTATTAATAGTGTGATCGGTGTGCATGGTCATACATATGTAGTAAGAGTGTAATCAGTGTGCATGGACAATTGGTCATATGTATGTAGTTACAGTGCAATCAGTGTGCATGGTCATCTAAATGTATTAACAGTGTGATCAGTGTGCATTATCATATGTATGTAGTAATAGTGTGATCAGTGTGCATGGTTATCTATATGTAATAATAGTGTGATCAATGTGCATTGTCACACATATGTAGTAACAGTGTGATCAATGTACATGGTAATACATATGTAGTAACAGTGTGATCAATGTACATAGTAATACATATGTAGTAACAGTGTGATCAGTGTGTATGGTCATATGTATGTATTAATGGTGTGTATGGTCATACATATGTATTAATAGTGAGATCAGTGTGTATGGTCATATGTATGTATTAGTAGTGTGATCAGTACGTATGGTCATACGTATGAAGTAATAGTGTGATCGGTGTGCATGGTCATACCTATGTATTAATAGTGTGACCAGTGTGTATGGTCATATGTATGTATTAATAGTGTGATCAGTGTGTATGGTCATATGTCTATACTTATAGTGTGATCAGTGTGCATTGTCATACATATGAAGTAATAGTGTGATCGGTGCGTATGGTCATACGTATGTAGTTATAGTGCGATCAGTGTGCATGGTTATCTATATGTAGTAAGTTACAGTGTGATCAATGTTCATTGTCATATATATGTAGTAACATTGTGATCAGTGTATATGGTCATACATATGTAGTAATAGTGTCATCAGTGTCCATGGTCATACGTATGAAGTAATATTGTGATCGGTGTGCATGGTCATACGTATGTAGTAGCAGTGTGATCACTGTGTATAAACGACAAGTAGTTGCGCTAGGAGAAATACAGTGTCTAAAAGGTAACCAGCTGCAACAATGTGTGGTGTAACCCGTGTGAGAATAAATGGCTAATATGTTGCGCTAGGTCATACTAAACTGAAAATCAACATGAATACACCTCCATTAACTATGATAAGTGGATCAATTATGACATATATGTGCTATATAAACTTATAAAATAAATGAATTATTCCATGAATGGACCTCTGTGTGGTCTTTGATTAATTCTCAGTAAACAAGCACTATAAATCAAATCGATACTGAATAAGTGACAGTGTCATCTGTGACTACAATCTATATGTGAAATTGCAGACACCTCTATATGATTGGTGTGAGCGTGATTAAACTTAAACAACCAAAATATTAGGTGCACGTATGTAGGCTAAATCCGTGTATAGAATTTATCTTCAGCACCAAATAATATATGCACCAATGCAAGATTATAATGATAACAGGGTCACTCCCAAGTAACTATGACTGAGTCGCAAATCATTCGGTCCGATGCTAAAATTGATTTTAGGAACACTACATGTCACAACACATTCAGCATTGGACAGTTTGAATTAGTCTGTTTAAAATCTGCTAAGATTTTCTGCAGTGCATTGGGTTAATGAACTTTGCACATTGCCTTGTTCACACCAAATGCTGACCAGATCTGCATGAGTTTATGCACATGCAGTGCAGTGGGTTGTGCCGCGTTTTTTACCGTGTTTTTGATGCGTTCAGGGCCGTTTTTGGTTAAAAAAAATGTATTTTTTTTTAGTTTAAAATGGGCTTTCAGTGCGTTCCAGGGCATTTGCATGCGCTTTTGATGTGCTTGCATGCATTCCAGAGCGTTCCAGAGCAGGTAAAATAGGGCCTGCTGCAGTTTTTTTACCTGCTCTGGAACGGAACGCTGTGATGTGAACTGGAGCTAAAAATATAATTGGAATACATTGGACGCAGTTTTGATCTGGTCTGTAACTGCTCTGCTCTGCTCCTGGAACGCGCTTGGTGTGAACAAGGCCTTAAAGGGTTATTCACAAAGCTAGCCGAAGGATCAGCCGTAGCTCCGGCTGATCCTTTGGCTAGCTTCGGCCGCCTGGGCCCTTCGGTTCAGTAGAACCGAAGGGCTGCTGTACGGGCTATTCACTATAGCCCGTACAGCTCCCGAAGCTGGCCGAGCGGCTCAGTTGAGCCAAAGGCATATGCGTCGGCTCGACTGAGCCGAAGTGAAGCCCGAAGCAGGCCGAAAGCCTCGCAACTGTCAGCTGGGCAGAGCCAGCCATGATCTCATGGCTGGCTCTGGCCAGTTGCAATGACAGTTCAGCGTCCCTGGTTACCAGGTAACCAGGGGACGCTGAACTAATGACAGCTAGTGCCTGCAGCATTTTCATTTGTCTGATCTACTCACCTCAATATGAAGAGACTATGGGGCCTATTCACTATGCTGCCGTAGGCAGCCGAGTGAATGACCGACCTAAAGCGAAGTGAGCCGAACGCTATTCACCGTATATCGGCTGAAATCAGCCGTACATCGGGTGGCTTCGAGTGGCTTCAAAAAAAAATCGCACGATTTTAGGCAGGTTTTCCAGCGTGCTTGGAAGAAGAAAGTCATACGACCTTACAGTAGAAGCGGTCGCATGCTGCCCATACACCTGCCGATTATCATACGATCGCAGGATTACCCGCTATTATCGTACGACAGTATATTTCAGGTGTGATTAGAGATTCCTGTGTCAGGAACTTGCGTTTTCCTGCAGCAGCAATCCCTAATCTGCCGTTTACAAGCGATAACTATCATAAAATAAGAATTATCATAAGATTATTTAAGGGGGGGTGTTTAGGGGCGGAGTTAAGGCCGGGGCAGTGTAAGGGTTAGGTGGGGCAACTGGTGGCTTGTAACTCATTATATATATATGTATATGTGTGTATGTATACACATGCCACTAACATCTCCCATATTCCTGTATATTATTATAAACTGAGAACTTCATCTTTTTTGAAGTTATCAATGCATTCAACTGATGCCACTAACTGTGGAAGGGAATTCCACATTTTCACTGCTCTAACTCTCACTTATGTAGTCTGAGATTAATCTGCATCTTGTTCAACATTTTGTTAGGTCCACGTGTCATCTGTAGAGTTCTTAGTTTAAACAGTTTCTTCCCAGTACTGCAGTCTCCATTGATGAATGTGTATTTTGCAATCATATCCCTTCTTCTCTAAAAGTGCCCATACACCTTACAATTTATCTGCAGATTTTCTGTGGTCAGATGGAAAAAGTGCAACAGATTGGCCCAGGTGGAGATTACTCCATCCACACAGCTGAATGTAGATGGAGGAATCTGTTGCACCTTTTCCATCTGACCAGAGAAAATCTGCAGATACATTGTAAGGTGTGTGGGCACCTTTAGGAGAACAAGTTGAAATTAGCTGAAATTAACTCAGGCCCTCCATCCCCTTAATTAATTTTGTTGCCCTTCTCTGAACTTTTTCCAGTTCAAGGATGTCCTTCCTGAGGACTGGTGACCAAAACCGGAGCGCATACTGAAGATGAGGCCAAACCAATGTTTTATAAAGTGGTAGAATTATGTTTTTATCATATGCAAAAATCCCTATTTTAATGCAGGATAGAATCTTTCTCACTTTGCTAGCTGAAGCTTGGTATTGCATGCTATTGCTGAATGTGTGCTTTATGAGGACCCCTAGGTCTTTCTCCATACCCAGCTTCCCCAGTGCAGCACCTCCTAAAAAGTATTTTGCATTCATGTTCTTAGCTCCCAAGTGCATGACTTTACATTTTTCAGTACTGAATTGCTTCTGCCATGCTACAGCCCAACCCTCAATTTTATCCAGGTCTTGCTGCAATTATTCTATGTCCTGTTGCACAGTTATAGTCCTGCATATCTTGGTATCATCAGCAAACACTCTCTCTATATTGTTTATTGATAAGATAAACAGAATTGGTCCCAGGACCGAACCTTGGGGCACTCCACTCATGACTTTAGACAATTTAGAAAAAGAGCTACCCCCTGTATCCGTTCCTGCAACCAGTTTTCCACCTGTGTGCATACAATTTCTCCAATGCCAATAGACGTTAATATTGCAAAGTCCAGACTAAACCTATTGTGCTTCCTCCATCTAAATTTCTATTCACTTGCTCGTAGAATTCTAATAGTTGGGTTTGACAAGAATGCTCCTTTATAAATCCATGCTGGTTGTTACTTATGAAACAGTGTAATTGATACTATTATCACAGACAAATTTCTGAATAAAGTCCCCTACCATTCCCTCAAATACTTTGCATACTGTTGATATAAGCCTGACAGGTCTATATCTTGACCCTTTTTTCAATACTGATACCACATTTGCTTTCCACCAATTAGTCATTACCATTCCAGTAATTAAAGTATCCTTAAAAATTAGAAACAGTCTGGCTATAACCTGGCTAAGTTCTTTGAGGACTTGTGCGTGTAAGCCATCTGATCCTGGGGATTTATTAGCATTTCGTTTTTCTAGACTCTTTTGCACCTAGATCTTTGTGAGCCCCTGGGGTACCTTCAGTTATTGTTATTAGAATCAAACAAAAAAAGGGAAAGGATTCGGGCCGCCTACTACTTGTAGGTTGTCCAAGGGTTAATTTCAGATATCGGGACGGACCATCGTTATCGATTTGTAAAAAATTATTTATTTAGTATAGCAAAATGGATCACAAACATAGGCCAATCTTTCTTCGTAACCAGAAGCGAACAAACCTCTCTTGCATTGTTATTAGAATGCCTACTTTTTTTAATTAAACCTGTCTTTCTCATCTGTATAAACTGAAGAGACAAGGGTATTTAACCTGTACTATTTTCACATCACACAAAGTAAAGTGATACTAATTTCCTATTGTTAAAACTCAGTGTGGCTGATTTACTAAAGGAGTAATGCATTTTCACTGTGCAAAGTCAATTTGTACTTTACAAGGGAACTTTCACCTACCTTAGTACATGTGGTACTAAAAATACTGATAATCATGTGCAAGGAAAATTAGAAAAAAAAACAGGATTTTTGCTTGCACATGATTGGCCGTCAACACAGCTTCCCCTTATTCAATAAGCTAAGGGAACATTCCCTTACAAAGTGAAAAATCATATTGAAAAGTGAACATGCTTTAGGGCAGGGGTGCCCATTAGGTCGATCGCAAAGCGATCCCTGGTAGATTGTGATGTCCTGTCCTCATGCCATGCGGCTTCTCTGGATCCAGGCTGCCCTCCCCCATCTGTATGCAGCGGGGATACGAGAAGTGAACGAAGCAATGCAGGAGGCGGTGGGGGGGCAGAGCCGCTATCACAGCAGCACGCCGAGCGGTGAGGAGAGAAAGAGCCGCTGGGCCTGGGTCTGACATGCTG